>NC_057806.1:469457880-469757880 GCF_018294505.1 Triticum aestivum | reverse complement strand
GTGGGGCCGGTGTTTTAGCGATTTTGTGGAGAAGTTGCGATTCTTCCGAGTACTTTCATCATGGTAGCTGCTGGAGTTTTGGTCGAGGGTCGAGAGATTCGTCTCGGTGCTCTCACCTTCGTCGCCGACGACTCCGCCTGGCTCCAGGAGGCTCCACTCGACGTCGATGCGCTCCCCGTCCGCGGTGCGACGCATTTTCGCGCATGTGTCCGCGGCGTTCTGCTGCGGCAACCGTCGACCCCATATCGGTCGACTCCCCTATCGACCACCCTCCCGGTCTCCCGCCAGCGCAAGCGCTCGGGTCGGTCGAGGCTTCAGCGGTGGGTGAGACACGCGGTGGCTCGCCAGACGGCCACCACCCAAGTTGCGGCAATCGAGCCCGACGAATCTCTCTACGGCCTGTTCGATCTGTCGACTGGCTCCGTAGAGACTGCATCCGAATGCGATAGCAGTGATCCAGCGGCGGAAATCCTGATGGTCGACGGGCCTCGCAGCCCCCCTGGCTTCGCCCGTGATGGTGGGGCAGGCGACGGAGGCGACCCCGCACGAGACCACGAAGAGTACCAGCCCGAGCCACTCGACTCTCTGCAAAGAGAGGAACTTCGCCGCAGGAACATGGATGCCCTGCATACTCCCATCGCAGGAGAAACCCCCGAGGCTCGCGCCTTGGAGGAGGCACGTTTGGCCAATTTGGCCGAACGCGCTCGCCTGGAGAATCTTCAGCGAGCACTCGACGAGCGCGCGCGGCAACGAGTTCCCGACGCCAATCGACGTCAACTCTTCCCGCCGACTCAGGTATATCGAACCCCAATCCAGAATTTAGCAGCTGCGACCCGTATAGCAGAGTCCATCCAGCCCTCTCAGTCGGAAGCTGGCAGAGGCTTGATGCAGATCAGGGATCTGCTCCGGGCAGCAGGAGATCAGAATTCAGCCGTGTCGCAGTCGCGCAACAGAATTCACAGTCGATCCGTCGCTGCGAATACGGTTCAGTCGGCTCACAGTCCCAGATCGCCTCCGCGGCGTGAAGGGCGCGAGAATCGGCGAGACCAATATGGAGACCGACACGACCGAGATGATAGGCGTCGAGTGCCCACTTCCCCTCCGAGGGGTGGGTCTTACGCTCCTCGGCAGCAAGATGACAGACGTCAGCTCAGTGCGGGGCGAAGAGTTCCAGTCGACCCCAGAGAACCAGGCTTCGACGCGCGATCCATTATCGTGCAAGGCTTGGTCGACCGGAACAGAGCCCATCGAGGTGGACTCGACAGAGATGCGCCCACGAGCAGTCGAGTGCACGTTTCTGGTCCGGAATGTTTCAGCAGAGCTATCAGAGCCGCAGTGATTCCTCCCAATTTCAGGTTGGCAACAGGAGTCAGCAAGTTCACCGGTGAGTCTAAGCCTGAAACTTGGCTTGAGGACTACCGAGTGGCGGTTCAGATTGGTGGTGGGAATGACGAGGTGGCCATGAAGCATTTGCCCCTCATGTTGGAAGGTTCTGCCAGAGCGTGGTTGAATCAGTTACCTCCTAGCAGCATTTACACTTGGGAAGATCTGTCCCGAGTGTTCGTCAGAACGTTTGAAGGAACTTGCAAGCGACCGGCTGGATTGACGGAGCTGCAAGTCTGCGTGCAGAAGACCAATGAGACTCTCAGGGAGTATATTCAGAGATGGATCACTTTGCACCATACTGTGGAGAATGTGTCTGATCATCAGGCAGTCTGCGCCTTCAAGGATGGTGTCAAGAACAGAGAATTGAGTTTGAAATTTGGTCGAACCGGAGACATGACCTTGAGTCGGATGATGGAAATTGCTACCAAGTACGCCAACGGCGAAGAAGAAGACCGACTCCGAAGCGGCAAGCACAAGCCGAGCCAGTCGGAGAAGGGAAACACCAGTCGGAAACAGAAGCGGAAGGCTGAACCGGCAGCTCCTGGAGAGGCTCTGGCCGTGACTCATGGAAAGTTTAAAGGGAAACCAAAAGGATCCTGGAACCCTAAGAAGGTAAAGGATAAAGAAGGGAACGACGTGATGGATATGCCGTGTCACATCCACACGAAGAAAGACGAAGAGGGGAATATCATTTACCCAAAGCATACCACTCGCCAATGTCGACTCCTGATCCAGCAGTTTCAAGGAAAACAGTCTAAAGACAAGGAAAAGGAGTCGGACAAGGCCGAAGACAAGGAGGACAGTGAGGAAGGATATCCGCATGTCAACTCCACTCTGATGATCTTTGCAGATGTGGAAAGCAAGAGTCGATTGAAAGTCATTAACCGCGAGGTGAACATGGTTACCCCAGCAAAAGCAAATTATCTGAGATGGTCCCAAACACCCATCACATTCGACCAATCTGATCACCCGACTCATATTGCCACCCCTGGGAGGCAAGCTTTGGTGGTCGATCCAGTTGTCGAAGGCACTCGACTGACAAAAGTGCTGATGGACGGTGGTAGCGGGCTGAATTTGTTGTATGCAGACACACTGAAAGGAATGGGCATTCCGATGTCCCGACTGAGCACCAGTAACATGAGCTTTCATGGAGTTATACCAGGGAAGAAAGCCGAGTCACTCGGCCAAATAGCTCTGGACGTGGTGTTTGGTGATTCGAAACATTTTCGCAAAGAGAAGTTGACGTTTGAGGTCGTGGATTTTCAGAGTGCATATCATGCCATTTTGGGGAGACCAGCTTATGCACGGTTCATGGCTCGACCATGTTACGTGTACCTCAAATTGAAGATGCCCGGCCCCAAAGGAGTGATCACTGTCACCGGTGATCGGAAAAAGGCAGAAGAGTGCTTTCAGAAGGGCTCAAAGATTGCTGATTCCCAGGTGACAGCGGTCGAGTTTGAAGAATACAAGCAAAACGCAGATCCGAGTGATTTGCTGCGATCCAAGAAACCCGCCACAGAATCTGCATTTCAGTCGTCCGGTGAGACGAAGCCTGTTCACATTCACCCGACCGACCCCGATGCAGCCCCGACCCACATCTCCACAACACTCGACCCGAAATAGGAAGAAGCGCTCATCCAGTTCCTCCGTGAGAACTGGGACATTTTTGCATGGAAGCCCGCTGACATGCCAGGTGTTCCCAGGGGACTGGCTGAGCATCGCCTAAGAGTCGACTCATCAGCAAAACCAGTCAAAGAGCATCTTCGGCGGTCCGCCGTCCAGAAGAGAAAAGCCATTGGTGAGGAAGTGGCTCGACTGTTGGCGGCAGGATTTATCCGAGAGATATACCACTCCGAATGGCTCGCTAATGTCGTCATGGTTCCTAAGAAGGACAAATCGCTCCGAATGTGCATTGATTTCAAGCACATCAACCGGGCCTGCCCGAAAGATCATTTTCCTCTCCCTCGCATAGATCAAATTGTTGACTCGACCGCGGGATGCGAGAGATTGTCTTTTCTAGACGCCTACTCCGGGTACCACCAGATCCGTCTGTACGGACCCGACGAGGTAAAAACAGCTTTCATCACTCCATTCGGGTGCTTCTGCTATATCACCATGCCATTCGGCCTCAAGAATGCCGGAGCCACATTTATGCGAATGATTCAGAAGTGTCTACTCACTCAAATCAGTCGGAATGTGGAAGCGTATATGGATGATATCGTCGTCAAGTCACGAAAAGGTTCCGACCTGCTCGCTGACCTCGCCGAAACATTTGCCAACCTCAGAAGGTATGATATCAAGCTCAATCCATCAAAGTGCACATTCGGAGTTCCTGGTGGCAAGTTACTCGGTTTTCTCGTTTCCGAGCGAGGGATCGACGCTAATCCAGAAAAGATCGGCACTATTCTCCGAATGAAACGCCCTGTGCGAGTGCACGATGTCCAGAAGCTTACTGGATGCTTGGCCGCATTAAGTCGATTCATCTCACGACTCGGTGAAAAGGCATTGCCTCTTTACCGACTAATGAAGAAGGCAGACAAGTTCGAGTGGACTCCAGAAGCTGATGCAGCGTTTGCCGAGCTAAAAGCTCTGCTCTCCACCCAGCCGGTGCTTGCTGCTCCAATCAGCAAAGAGCCTCTGTTGCTTTATATCGCAGCCACAGGACAAGTCGTCAGTACAGTGCTTACGGTCGAGCGGGAAGAAGAAGGAAAAGCTTTCAAAGTTCAGCGCCCAGTGTATTATTTGTCTGAAGTCTTGACTCCATCCAAGCAGAGATATCCTCATTATCAGAAGCTTGTGTATGGAATATACATGACCACAAAGAAGGTTGCTCATTATTTCTCTGATCATTCCATCACAGTCGTCAGCGACGCTCCACTATCAGAGATTTTGCACAACAGAGATGCAACTGGTCGAGTGGCGAAATGGGCGATTGAACTTCTTCCCCTTGATATCAAGTTTGAGGCAAAGAAAGCCATTAAGTCCCAGGCAATAGCAGATTTCCTCGCCGAGTGGATTGAACAGCAGCAGCCGACTGAAGTTCACTCGGAGCATTGGACCATGTTTTTTGATGGCTCTAAGATGTTGAATGGTTCCGGTGCTGGGGTTGTCCTGGTTTCCCCCAGAGGAGATAAGCTCAGATATGTGCTCCAGATTCACTTTGATTCCTCCAACAATGAGGCAGAGTATGAGGCCCTCTTATACGGATTGCGCATGGCCATTTCACTCGGCGTCCGTCGCCTGATGGTCTATGGCGATTCAGATTTAGTGGTCAACCAAGTGATGAAGGAGTGGGACGTGAGAAGCCCAGCCATGACTGGATACTGCAGTGCAGTGAGGAAGCTGGAAAAGAAGTTCGAGGGGTTGGAGCTCCATCATATACCCCGACTGAAAAATCAAGCAGCTGATGATCTAGCAAAGATAGGTTCCAAGAGAGGAGCCATTCCGAGTGGTGTGTTCTTGGAGCATATACACACTCCGTCAGTCAAAGAAGATCCTTTCACCGAAGAAGCTCCACAGCCCAAGAGTGCCACAGATCCGACTGAGGTTGAAGTCCCAGCAGTGGTCGACTTGGTCATGGAGGTCTTGGTGGTCATTCCCGACTGGACAGTTCCGTATATCGCGTATATCCTGAGAAAAGAGCTTCCGGAGGATGAGGAAGAGGCTCGACAGATCGTCCGTCGATCTAAAGCCTTTACCGTAATCAAAGGACAGTTATATAGAGAAAGCGCGACTGGAGTTGGTCAGAAGTGCATAACACCAGAAGAAGGTCGAATCATCCTTAATGATATCCACTCGGGGACCTGTGGTCATCATGCGTCCTCTCGGACCATCGTGGCCAAAGCATACCGAGCCGGATTTTACTGGCCAAAGGCGAATGAGATGGCAAAGGAAATAGTGGATAAGTGCGAGGGATGTCAGTTCTACTCGAATATGTCGCACAAGCCTGCATCAGCTCTGAAGACCATTCCACTCGTCTGGCCTTTCGCAGTATGGGGGTTGGACATGGTCGGTCCTTTGAGAACAGGTCGAAGTGGCTTCACGCATGTACTGGTGGCAGTCGACAAGTTCACCAAGTGGATTGAGGCTAAACCAATCAAGAACCTTGACGCCGGTACTGTTGTTAGCTTCATCAGGGAACTGATATTCAGATATGGAGTCCCGCACAGCATCATTACGGATAATGGGTCGAACTTTGACTCGGAGGAATTCAGGGATTTCTGCAACTCTCAAGGCACACGAGTCGACTACGCTTCAGTCGCCCATCCGCAGACGAATGGACAAGCAGAGCGAGCCAATGGCCTGATTCTCAAGGGATTGAAACCCCGACTGATGCGTGATCTCAAGCATGCAGCTGGAGCGTGGGTCGACGAACTTCCCTCGGTGCTTTGGGGACTGCGGACCACACCTAATCGATCGACCGGAAGAACTCCATTCTTCTTGGTCTACGGAGCTGAAGCAGTCTTGCCGAGTGATCTTCTCCACAATGCTCCTCGAGTTGAGATCTACAACGAAGCAGAAGCTGAACAAGCGCGGCAGGACGCAGTCGACCTTTTAGAGGAAGAAAGGGAGATGGCTCTGATCCGATCGACCATCTACCAACAAGATTTGCGTCGTTTCCACGCCAGAAATGTGAGGGGTCGAGCCTTCCAGGAAGGAGATTTAGTTCTCCGAGTGGATCAGAAGAAACATCACAAGCTTGCTCCTTCTTGGGAAGGACCCTTCATCGTCACCAAAGTTCTCCACAACGGGGCGTACCGTCTTTACAACGTCGAACATAATATCGACGAGCCCCGAGCTTGGAACGCGGAACTACTCCGCCCATTTTACACTTAAGTTTATCACTCGGATGAGTTGCAATAAAGTACTCCTGTAGTTCATGGATTTCAAAATAATAGTGTCATAGTTCCTCCATAATTTTTGTCACTTTTTATTTTGTCCAATAAAATTTTCCCCTCAGTGGGTGACTTAGCCGCGAATCCGTTTCGCCTAAGTTTGTAAAAATCCTTACCGAGTGGTGAGCCAGACTCCCACTCGGAGGCTTAGCTGCGAATCCGTTTCGCCTAAGATTAAATAAAATCCTACCGAGTGGTAAGCCAGACTTCCACTCGGAGGGCTTAGCTGCAGTCCAAGTACTCGCCTAAGTTATAAAAATCCTACCGAGTGGTAAGCCAGACTTCCACTCGGAGGCTTAGCTGCAGTCCAAGTACTCGCCTAAGTTATAAAAATCCTACCGAGTGGTAAGCCAGACTTCCACTCGGAGGCTTAGCTGCAGTCCAAGTACTCGCCTAAGTTATCAAAATCCTACCGAGTGGTAAGCCAGACTTCCACTCGGAGGCTTAGCTGCAGTCCAAGTACTCGCCTAAGTTATAAAAATCCTACCGAGTGGTAAGCCAGACTTCCACTCGGAGGCTTAGCTGCAGTCCAAGTACTCGCCTAAGTTATCAAATTCCTACCGAGTGGTAAGCCAGACTTCCACTCGGGGGCTTAGCTGCAGCCCAGTGCTCGCCTAAGATATAAAAATCCTACCGAGTGAAGAGCAAACCTCTCACTCAGGGACTTAGCTGCAGTCCAAGTACTCGCCTAAGTTATCAAAATCCTACCGAGTGGTAAGCCAGACTTCCACTCGGGGGCTTAGCTGCAGCCCAGTGCTCGCCTAAGATATAAAAATCCTACCGAGTGAAGAGCAAACCTCTCACTCGGGGGCTTAGCTGCAGCCCAGTGCTCGCCTAAGATATAAAAATCCTACCGAGTGAAGAGCAAACCTCTCACTCGGGGGCTTAGCTGCAGCCCAGTGCTCGCCTAATATATAAAAATCCTACCGAGTGAAGAGCAAACCTCTCACTTGGGGGCTTAGCTGCAGCCCAGTGCTCGCCTAAGATATAAAAATCCTACCGAGTGAAGAGCAAACCTCTCACTCGGGGGCTTAGCTGCAGCCCAGTGCTCGCCTAAGATATAAAAATCCTACCGAGTGAAGAGCAAACCTCTCACTCGGGGGCTTAGCTGCAGCCCAGTGCTCGCCTAAGATATAAAAATCCTACCGAGTGAAGAGCAAACCTCTCACTCGGGGGCTTAGCTGCAGCCCAGTGCTCGCCTAAGATATAAAAATCCTACCGAGTGAAGAGCAAACCTCTCACTCGGGGGCTTAGCTGCAGCCCAGTGCTCGCCTAAGATATAAAAATCCTACCGAGTGAAGAGCAAACCTCTCACTCGGGGGCTTAGCTGCAGCCCAGTGCTCGCCTAAGATATAAAAATCCTACCGAGTGAAGAGCAAACCTCTCACTCGGGGGCTTAGCTGCAGCCCAGTGCTCGCCTAAGATATAAAAATCCTACCGAGTGAAGAGCAAACCCCTCACTCGGGGGCTTAGCTGCAGCCCAGCGCTCACCTAAGTGGATTAAGGAATAAGTCGACTGCAGTGAGCGTCTTGCTTTGAACCTGCAAAAGACATTTCAAGCCAAAAGCAATCATATTCAAACATCAAATTCAAGTTCGGAACGATACCTAAAGGAACCGAAAGTGCTCAGGCGCTAAGCCTGTTAAGGTTTATCGGTTACAACTCCACTCGGCATACCGAGGCAAATTTAAAGCGTCGAGCTTAAAAGAAGTTTTTTACCCCTCCTGTGGAGGGCTGGAAGGTGCAACAAACTCATCAAGATCAATTCCATCTGCGATCCGAGTGGCAGCAGCAATGAAAGTTTCCATAAAGGACCTGAAGTCGTGTTTCTTGGTGTTGGCCACCCGGAGGGCCGCCAGCTTGTCTTCTCGCGCATCTTTGCAGTGGACTCGGGCCAGACACAGAGCAACATCTGCACCGCACCGAGCCGAGGACTTTTTCCACTCCTGCACTCGACCAGGGACCGTGTTCAAGCGAGCCATCAGCGACTCGAGGTCGTTCTGGAGTGTCTCCCTGGGCCAGAGCGTTGAGTCGATGCGAGATGTGGCGACCTTCAGCCTTGCAAGATAGTCCACGACAGCTGCAACACGGGACTCCAGTCGGAAAACATTCATGGCAACTTCGTCGTTCACCGGAGAATTGACGGGGTCAAGGTTTGGTTCCAGCCGGCTAGTCTCTTCTTCAAAGTCTTGACAAAATTCTGCAAGGGCGATCACCGAGTCAAGGCAATGGTCGAATGGAAAAATCACAGTTGAAAATGATTGTTGAGCGTAAAGGTTTACCTTCAAGCATAAGGAACAGCTTCTTGGCAAGACCACTCAGGAAGGCCTCCAGATCATTTTTCTTCCCAAGAGCAGCTTTCAGATTGGTATTTTCTTGTTCAAGCTTGGTGACTGAAGCTAACTTCTCGTCAGCAAGCTTGATCTTCTCAGCTAGTTCAAGGTCTTTTTTCTGTTGGGCCTCCTTCACCTTACCTGCAAGTTACAGCAAGATCAGATTTTGAAACAAATAAAGGGAAAAAGCAGTCGTCGAGGTCTCACCAAACATACCTTTGGTCTCCTCCTTTGCCTTCGTCAGATTCTCCTGAGCCAGCTTCAAATCCAGCTCGAGCTGAATGTGCTTGTTTTCCAGCTCAGTGTAGCGAGCCGCAAGGTCACAGGATCTCTGCGAAGAATCAATCGACTAAATGTCAAAGATAATTCACTTCCGAGTGGAAAAGGAAAAATCATGCGTTTCTAAGACTACAGCCGAATACAAGCATTCGACCGTAGTCTCGGGGACTACACCCAGTGGGTGCACTCAGCGTGCCCCCACTAATCCTATTGAAGACAGAGTCGACCAGTCGACCTCAAAAAAAACAAGATGTATTCTTTAAGACTGTAATCGACTGCAAGCAGTCGACCACAGTCTCGGGGACTACACCCAGTGGGTGCACTCAGCGTGCCCCCACCGGTTTGCGAAATCCAGTCGCCATAGTCGAATGACGGAAAGACTGAACTTATAAAGCCTAAGGCCGACTGCCAGCAGTCGACCTTAGCCTTGGGGACTACACCCAGTGGGTGCACTCAGCGTGCCCCCACCGGTTTGCGAAATCCATTCGCCATAGTCGAATGACGGAAAGACTGAACTTATAAAGCCTAAGGCCGACTGCCAGCAGTCGACCTTAGCCTTGGGGACTACACCCAGCGGGTGCACTCAGCGTGCCCCCGCTAACACGGAGTTTAAATCGACACACCCAGTGGGTGATTACTATAAATTCTGGAAAGAAAAGTTTTTGATAGCATATCCTAACAGAACAAGCGGTGGTCGACTGACCTGAACATTGCTTTGAAGGGCGGAACTGGCGTCGTAAGCTGCCTGGCTCGCATCCCGGATGGTCTTCAACTGCTCCATCATGATCCCTGCCTGGCGTATCGCCTCCTTCGCGGCGCCAGCTTGGTCCTCTGGGACGTGGTGCGTCGTGAAGAGGGAGGGCTGCAGAGCACTCGTCAGTGGATCTGCGAAGGACACAGTGTGTCGAGTGGTGTTCTCCTCCTCCGCGACCAGAGTCTCAGGCACCGTCACATCCTGGGGCACCCTGCCGGCAGACGCTTTCCTACTCCTTCTGTGCTTCAGCGGTTCCTCATCTTCATCATCATCAGGGAGAGTGATAACAACATTGGATGGAGCTACAGAAAAGAATCAGAATTAGAGATCATGAGTCAGTCGACTAGAAACGGTGTTAAGAGTATAGTACCAGGTTTTGAGGTTGCTGCGTCCTCCATCTCATGGTCGTCAGCCCGGGCTGAGGTCTCAGAAGTAGCAGCACTGCAACTCCAAAGAATCAGTCGACTAACTCCAGCGCCAACCAGAGATAAAGTTCGCACAAAACAAGAAGACTTAAGCAGCATGATTACCCTGATATGGTGGGGATGGACACCTTCATCTTCGGCAGGAGCTTGGTCGGCTTTGACGGGGCCGCCCTGGGCTGCTTCGACGCCTTTTCAGTCGGCGCCGGAGAGGTGGTCCGAGGGCGCTTGGTCGACTGTGTAACAGTCGCAACCCCCTTGCCACGTTCAGTCGCAGGGTCATGGACAAGCTTCGACCGCCTTTCCGAGCGCGGTGGTGCGACCTCCTCCTCCTCTTCTTCTTCGTCCTCATCATCATCATCATCATCATCGTCATCATCATCATCATCATCCTCAGCGGCGTCCGAGTCCCACTCCTCCTCCTGGCTCTCGCCCCCGCTCGCTTCTCCCTCCTCAGTCGGAGCCTGTGCTCCATTGGGCATCGAGTACAGCTCAGTGAGGACCTGATAGACATCAAGACAAAGATCAGTCGACCGATCGGCAGAGAAAACAGAAATAAATGTGACAAGAATACAATGGGAAGTGGAGCAGACATACCTTGTTTGGATCACTGTGGTGGTCGAGCGGAGGAATCCTTCTGGCTCCGCGAGGGTTATCCTTGTTCCCAGTAACAGCGGCCATCCACCTTTCCAGAGTGGCATCGTCGACTGCTTCTGGATTGACCCGAGTCTCATCCTCAGTCCCGCGGTACAACCACATGCAATGGCTCCGGAACTGAAGAGGCTGGATACGACGCCTAAGAAAAACCTCCAGGAGATCCATACCCGTCACTCCCTCCCGAACCAACTGAACTACACGCTCCATCAGCATCTTCACGTCAGCTTTCTCCTCCGGAATCACCTTCAGAGAGGAGGGCTTGTTCACTCGGCCCATGGTGAACTGAGGGAGTCCACTCGACTGCCCCGGCGTCGGCTGATCCTGGCAGTAGAACCAGGTCGACTGCCAGCCTCTGACTGACTCGGGAAATGTCATGGCTGGGAAGGTGCTCTTGTTCCTCACCTGGATCCCCAGACCCCCACACATTTGGACAACTTGGGTTTTTTCGTCGCCTGGGCTCGCCTTCTTCACGGTCTGAGAGCGACACGTGAATATGTGCTTGAACAAACCCCAATGCGGTCGACAACCCAGAAAACTCTCACACATGGACACAAACGCGGCAAGATAGGCGATAGAATTCGGGGTGAAGTGGTGGAGTTGCGCTCCAAAGAAGTTCAAGAAACCACGGAAGAAAACGCTCGGCGGCAAAGAAAATCCGCGGTCGACATGGGTAGCCAGAAGCACGCACTCACCCTCTTCCGGCTGGGGCTGCCACTCTTTCCCCGGAAGCCTTGCAGCTCCATGAGGGATCAGGCCCTCGTTGGCCATGTCGAGGAGATCCGTCTCCGTGATGGTCGATTGGATCCAATCTCCCTGGACCCAGCCTTTCGGCAGGCGAGATCTAGACGAAGACCCGCCGCGACTGGTGGATCTCCCCTTCGCCTTCTCCGTCGCCGACGCCTTCTTCGCGCGTTCCAGCGCCGCCGTCTTCTCCTTGACCATGGCTGCCGGCGAGACGCGCGAGGAGAAGTTGTGCGGAGGCGAGAGCGAGCGCGTTGGGCGGAGACGAAGGGAGCAGAGAGAGAATGCTGAGGCACTGCTCAAAAAACCCTCGCCGGGCGCGTTTATAAGATCCCTTCCGAGTGGATGACAGGTGGGCCCGGTCGATCTAATCATATCCTGAAACAGTTGCGCGGACGTGATACGTGGCGAAAAAAGCGGCGCGGGGATCGAGGCGTCTATGCCCTGTCCCATCCGAGCGCCGCGGTCCGCCCCGCTTCGCGCGCTTCCCCAAATTTCGTATCCCGCGGAATCCGCGAACGGCAGATCGGTCTGCCAGACGCGGGATTTCCTGCGATCCGTCGCTCGGAAATCGGCGAAGTCCAAAAGATCACTCGACGAAGGAAAAGAATGGATCGAGTCGACTGAAGAAAAGTTGCTCACTATCAACAAAGAGATTTTTTGGTTCAAAACAACGCACGACCAGTATGCGAAGGCTAATCGGAAACAACATCAACTCCTTCATCACTCAAGCCTCAATCCATTCGGGGGCTAATGATGGAGTCATGTACCTAGGGTAGGGTCACAGACCTGATCTAAGTACCCTGCCCAAGGACACCCTTAGAAGAGATCACCTTCCAGTCGACCTACGAGGGACTCACTCGACTGACTTGAAGGACTCGACCACGAAGACTCACTCGACCACCAGAAGGTCAAGAGGCACTCTGCACTGCAACGGTCTGTAATTAAGTAGACTTTATGATAGTAAAGACACTTTATGTGGGGCGTTACCAGTAACGCCCCGGACTTAATGTACCTTAAACCCTTCATTACGTGGGTTGCCTGGGGTCCTGGCGCACTCTATATAAGCCACCCCCCTCCACAGGCAGAGGGGTTCGGCACCCTGTAATCCATATACACATAATCCACTCGACCGCCTCCGGGCTCCGAGACGTAGGGCTTTTACTTCCTCCGAGAAGGGCCTGAACTCGTACATCTCTTGTGTTTACAACCTCTCCATAGCTAGGACCTTGCCTCTCCATACCTACCCCCCACTCTACTGTCAGATTTAGATCCACGACATAGTGTGCGTGCACTTTTAAGGTTTTAGGATATTTGAAATTGTCCAAAGTGGACGCGTACTGCTAGCCACCTGTGTAGGTAGTCGAGACCCATCTGAGCCAGCCACAGTGCTGTGTGGTCGGATTTGTAATAACAAAATGACAGAATATGTCCCCTAAAAAAGACAGAATGTGCACAAATATAAATGATTTTTTGTCTCTTTGCTACAATATAAAGAATATGCATCTCAATAACATCCAATAGTAGCGTTAGTTTAATTGGCTAGCAGGAAGGGACTACAACACATCAAGAGGAAATTGCACAAACCACCGACTTTTGGTGCTAGTGTTGCACAAAAGAACTACCTTACAGGTTTATTGCATAAAACATCATATATTGGGGTAATTCTTTGCAGCTAGGTCTAATTCACCATTTAGGTGTGTTGACATGATTCCTACAAGTAGGTCCAGTTTGCAAGTGCACCGGTGGCAAGTAAACGACCACATCAGCAGCCAAATAGAACTTTCAATAGCTCACAATCATTTGCTCCAATTGAGCCGAATGTTCCCTAGAATATTAGTGAGTGCATTTATGATTATTGAAATATTTTTCCATTTTTAAATGTGAAAATTTGAAGATTTTTCTCTGAAAGAGCCAACTAACATTACAAATATCTCACAATTTGTTGGTCAAAATGAGCTGCGTTTTTACTAGAATAGAATTGGCTACATGTGTGATTCACTGAAATTGTTTTGTATTTTTTGGTTGGATTTAAGGTTGGGACCCTTAAGAAACTAGAAGATGTTTTTGCCTAGGCCTTTGATAAGTGTGACTTTGAGGTTGCCATGGGATAACTCAAAATAGAAGATACGGATGCATGGGAATGTATGTGTAAAATACCACCTAAACATTGGCATGCCACACACTTGACACGCACTGCAAGACTGGCTTAGTGGTCAATAATATTAGTGAGGTGTTCAACAGCTACATTTTGAAAGTGATAGATAATCCAATAGTGACCATGATTGGCTCAATTAGGATAAACAATTTCAATAAAATGCAAAAAATCCAGTAAATCAAACATATAGCCAATACTATTTTGGAAAAAACTAGCTCATTTGGACCAACAGTTCGTGAGATATTTGCAATTTTAGTTGGCTCGTTCATGTTTTTTTATTCAAAATTTAACATTAAAAAAGCAAAAAACAATTCAATAATCATAAATGCACTCACTAATATTCTAGGGAAAATTTAGCTCAATTGGAGCAAAGGATTGTGAGATATTGACGATTCTATTTGGCTGCTGATGTGGCCATTTTTTTTGCCACCGGTGCACTTACAAACTAAACACACTTGTGAGGAATCATGTCAACACACCTAAATGATAGATTAGACCTAACTGCAACGAATTAACCCAATATATGGTGTTTTGTGCAATGAACATATAAAGTAGGTTTTTTAGGCAACACTAGCACCAAAAGTAGGTGGTTTGTACAATTTCATCTCACATCAAAATGAGGTCGCAAAGTGAACCCCACTCTAGCCATTTTTCAAATATAATTATTTTCTCACCCCATTGACAGGTGGGTCCTAGGCTGCAGTATACGCAATACATATGTAGTGATGTCGGCCAGGACCGCTCTCGCAAGTTTCAAGACCGTATACGCCACATATTTTCATGTATAAGGACTGTAATGGATCATGTCCTGACTATAAGGACCATGTTAGACTTGGAAACTACCGGAGATGGGATGGATAACCATTAACACTGACGGCTCGGTGTTTGATGATGCACTCAACGGAGGAGCAAGAGTAGTAGCACACTCTCACCTCGCATTTTTGGGCGCTTGGTGCAAGCCATTACCAAGAGTCTCGGATCCTTTCACAGTTGAGCTTATGACGTTAGGGGAGGGCGCAATCTTTGCCCAGCATCGAGGGTTTTCACATGTGATAATGGAGGTTGATTGCCTTGAGTCAGTCAATCACTGGAACTCGCGCGACAATTCCAGGACGATTGCGGCGCCTATCTTAAGAGAATTAGAGGACATTGTACCTAGTTTTATTTCTTTCTCGGTTCGACATGTCGGGAGGGATCTCAATGTGCCAGCCCATCTATGTGCTCAGCATGCTTGTACACTCGATGGGCCGGATAGTTGGCTAGATCATAGCCCAGATTTCCTACTTAGTAGCCTATGGGAAGATTGTAATCGACTCTTGTTATTTTGAATAAAGTCCTGAATTCGATGCAAAAAAAAAGAATACCATGCTAGACCTCGCCTCCAAGTATGAGGATGGTAGATGCAATTATCTCTCAGAATCAGCGCAAATCGTTGACACATACGGAGGCCGATACAAGTCGACAACCCAAAATCGGCGTGACTAAGAACTCGGTGAAGATCCGTCATGCAGCCGCTACACGGTATGTCCCTCTCTATAAATTAATCTTGTTATACGGGTTGGAATTGCTTGATTCTCTTTATGATAGCACACATGGGGTTTCAAGTTTGTTGAGAGGAAGGAGAAAAGACAGTCCGAGAAAAGAGACAAATAACCGCACGGGAAGACACCTAAGATCGTTTTGCAAGCTACAAAGTACACACTAGCTGTAGGGTTGGCCTCATGCCAAACTGGACCGCGTTGACGATGGCGAGCGGTGTCATGCGGCTTTTCGATGCTTCTTCTTTAGCCATGGTGGTGTGGTGCTATGGATGGCGAGGAAGAGCTGGATCAACATCTTCGTCAGTAAGTCGCGGTTGGCAGGCAATCGGGTATCTGGTGTTTGTAGGGTAAATTTGGTCCAAAAAAGTTAGTTTTTTGCTATAAAAAGGGTTGCCCACCTCTCGCATTTCTCAAACTCAAACCTCCTCTTTCTCTCATTTATCACACTCAAACATGAATGATCCCATGGGCAGTGATACCGGAGGGTTCAATTTCAATACTAGTGATTTAGACGTGGGTATCCCTAAGTGGATGGATCCCACAACCCACAGTAACACCAACTGGAAACAAGAAAGGAGTGTGGAGCAAGTTATTTAGTTCTTCCAGCTTTGCCCCGAGCTCTTCCACATCAGGACCATCGCCTATGCTTTTAGGTGGCGGGGAGTTAGCGAAGTACCTCAACAGCAACAAAGTCGACTTTAATTTCGCAGACGAGGACGACTTCGACATAATTTAGTGGTGGCATGAACACAAGGTTACATATCCAGTGTTTTCCATATTAACACGGGATGTGTTATCGGTACCCATTTCATTGACATCATCAGAGTCTGCTTTCAGCCTAACTGGAAGAATACTTGAGGAAAGAAGAACGAGCCTCACCCCGGATATGGTGAGAACACTCATGGCCTTGAAAGACGGAGAACTAGCTAGAAGAAGCGGCCAACGGACAACGGAAAACAAAGAAATGATGGCCACGTTCGAAGATCTTGCACTCGAAGGCGAAGAGTAGTTGTAGTCTTTGTATTTTTTTCTTTTTGTAATTTTCTTTTGTAATCTAGATCGTGGCTTTGTACTCTTTTACCTCCCAGGGATGAAAGGTTTTAATGAGGCAGTCACTAATAAAGCTCAAGATTTTTTTTTCCACATGATGACAGTTTGCCTCATTTTAATTTGCCTGCATTTTCTAGACTTATTTATGCCAAATGTGGCTAATGTGTCAGCCCGTGTAAAAAATGTAAGTTTTTTTGGCTATATAAAGGGCTTCCTACCACCTCTTATTTCTCACACTCAAACCCATCTCATTTCCAACACTCAAACATGGATGCTAAACATCCGAAACTACTTTGATGAAGAAATATTTGTGGAGGATGGTGTGTACTTGCGCAAAGCTAAGTGCAAAGAATGCAGAATCTATTTGACCCTGAGGTATCGAGGAGTCGGCCACCTAAATCGCCACAAACAGGGACACGTCAAGAGAGACGAGGAGGCCGCGGGGCACCAAGCCGTGTAGTTGCATCTTTGTAATTTTCTTATCCTTTTATATTTTCGTTTTCTTTTGTAAGTTAGAGCGTGGCATTGTACTCTTTTACTTCTCAGGGACAAAAGATTTTAATGAAGCATGCTTTAATAAAGCTTAATATTTATCCAACATGATGACACATTGTCACATTTTTTTACTTTATATATTTATTCTTCTTTTTCTTTTTTTGATTTTTTCCCGACATACGACTTTTCTTCTTATTTTCTGGATGTAATAATTAATAAATGTGCTACAATTCTTTGGATGTTAAAAAAATAGTGCTACGTACTCTCTTCATAAAGAAATAGTAATGCTCTAAACGCTTTTATATTTTTTTTATAAAGGAAGTACTCCCCCTGTCTCAAAATAAATGTCTCAACTTTGTACTAACTTTAATACAAAATTATACTAAATTTAAGACACTTATTTTGTGACAAGAGAGTACCAAACTACCAATGGTACCACTTACCATGGACAGCATGCATCGTGCATGCAGTCCTGACGTGCATTCTTTTTTTAAAAAAAATCGGGTGGACGTGCCGCTCGTGCCTTCTCGTGCCAAACGTGCCTACAGGCCAGCCCGTTTAATCAGGGGCAGTGCTTGGGCCTGGGAGGCTAGCATGCGTGCCGTCCGGGCCGTGCCGTGTCTGGCCCGTTTAACCCAGGCTTGGGAGGCGCTAGCATTGAAGGAAATATGCCCTAGAGGCAAGAATAAAGTTATTATTTATTTCCTTATATCATGATAAATGTTTATTATTTATGCTAGAATTGTATTAACCGGAAACATAATACTTGTGTGAATACATAGACAAACAGAATGTCACTAGTATGGCTCTACTTGACTAGCTCGTTGATTAAAGATGGTTATGTTTCCTAGCCATAGACATGAGTTGTCATTTGATTAACGGGATCACATCATTAGGAGAATGATGTGATCGAGTTGACCCATTCCGTTAGCTTAGCACTCGATCGTTTAGTATGTTGCTATTGCTTTCTTCATGACTTATACATGTTCCTATGACTATGAAATTATGCAACTCTCGTTTACCGAAGGAACACTTTGTGTGCTACCAAACATCACAACGTAACTGGGTGATTATAAAGGTGCTCTACAGGTGTCTCCGAAGGTATTTATTGGGTTGGCGTATTTCGATATTAGGATTTGTCACTCTGATTGTCGGAGAGGTATCTCTAGGCCCACTCGGTAATGCACATCACTTAAGCCTTGCAAGCATTGCAACTAATGAGTTAGTTGCGGGATGATGTATTACGGAACGAGTAAAGAGACTTGCCGGTAACGAGATTGAACTAGGTATTGAGATACCGACGATCGAATCTCGGGCAAGTAACATACCGATGACAAAGGGAACAACGTATATTGTTATGCGGTCTGACCGATAAATATCTTCGTAGAATATGTGGGAGCCAATATGAGCATCCAGGTTCCGCTGTTGGTTATTGACCGAAGACGTGTCTCGGTCATGTCTACATAGTTCTCGAACCCGTAGGGTCCGCACGCTTAAAGTTTCGATGACGGTTATATTATGAGTTTATGAGTTTTGATGTACCGAAGGTTGTTTGGAGTTTTGGATGTGATCACAGACATGACGAGGAGTCTCGAAATGGTCGAGACATAAAGATTGATATATTGGAAGCCTATATTTGGATATCGAAAATGTTCCGGGTGAAATCGAGATTTTATCGGAGTGAAGGGGTTACCAGAACCCTCCCCCCTGGCCTTAATGGGCCATAGTGGGCCTTAGTGGAGAAGAGGAGAGGCGGCTAGGGCAGGGTCGCGCGCCCCTCCCCCTCTTGTCCGAATAGGACAAGGAGAGGGGGGCGGCGCCCTCCTTCCCTTTCTCTCTCCCTCCTCTCTCCCACTTCTCCTAATCCAACAAGGAAGGGAGGGAGTCCTACTCCGTAGGACTCCTCCTGACGCACCTCCTCCTGGTCGGCCACACCTCCCCCTTGCTCCTTTATATACGGGGGCAGGGGGCACCCCATAGACACAACAATTGATTTGATCTTTTAGCCGTGTGCGGTGCCCCGCTCCACCATAGTCCACCTCGATAATATTGTAGCGGTGCTTAGGCGAAGCCCTGCGTCGGTAGAACATCATCATCGTCACCACGCCGTCGTGCTGACGAAACTCTCCCTTAACACTCGGCTGGATCGGAGTTCGAGGGACGTCATCGGGCTGAACGTGTGCTGAACTCGGAGGTGCCATGCGTTCGGTACCTGATCAGTCGGATCGTGAAGACGTACGACTACATCAACCGCGTTGTGCTAACGCTTCCGCTTTTGGTCTACGAGGGTACGTGGACAACACGCTCCCCTCTCGTTGCTATGCATCACCATGATCTTGCATGTGCGTAGGAATTTTTTTGAAATTACTACGTTCCCAACAAGCACGTGCCTAGCCGGGCCGACTCATTAGGCCAGGTTTGTATTAGTTTCGCAGAGCGGGCGTTGCCTCCCCACCCACCACCACCACGAGAAAGCAAATCGCCGAGCCCTAAATCACCGTATTCCTCCCCGCCGGTCAGTCCCATGGTCACCTCGTCTTCTTCCTGCACGCCGGTCGGCGAATCGTCTTCCTCCCCGCCGTTCAGTCCCATGGCCACCTCGCCTTCTTCCTCCACGCCGGTCGGCGAATCGTCTTTCTCCCGGCCGGTCAAGTTAGTCGCCATGAAAGAAAATACGTCGGTTTCAGGCCACATCACGCCATGATATATCTTTGGTTATTCGTCTCCAAGGTTTTAAAAATTGGTACACCACTCATCAGGCTTGCTTGTTTCACTTCAGGGCTCAGCCGGTGGATCAGGTCGGAGGCAGATTCTCTGCACTTGTGTATGCCCTACCTCTTGTTTGGTCGCCTGTTCTTACTTATATAATCTAAACGTAGATATACAAGTGCATTTCAGTTAGCTTTACGCCTCCTTGGATTGCAAATCGCCGTTCAACTTGGCCGTGTCACCATGTTCAATCTCCTGAAAAAGGTTGGAAAAAACGGTAGGCGTGAGCGAGGCGGTTGGCCTTCGCCTAGTGCCTAGGCGGTGCCTAAGCACCTTAGGCGTGGCCTAGACGGTAATATTGGTTTTACTCGTAGTGTATTTGTGATTATTATATGGGTGTTGATATTATTTTAGGGCATATAAATAAATTAATTACCGTCTACTCATTGGAATATAACGCGTTTGACATATCAGTGCAATATGATGCATGATTTCTTGTTTGGGCAGGCAATTCCTTGCTTGCCCTACCTAGACCTTCATTTATGCCTAAGTGTGCCTAAGCGCCTCATAGGCACTGGCTTTTCCAACAGAGCCTGAGATATATACAAATAAGTTCTTATGCACTCATCTGGCTTGTTTCTCAGTTTCAGGGATTTGCCTGGTGAGGAAAAGTCATCTTCCAATCTGTCTGACGCTTCGGAGTCCGATGAGTATGAAAAACAAGTTTTGCTCTTCCGTTTTTTGTTTCTCCATCTGGTTGAAATCCCATGTGTTTATATCTTCTAACATAGCGTGTCATCGTTCTTCTACTCATTGACCGAGCCTACCCACTGCAGGGGTCCAGAGACTTATGACACAAACCATGTTTTGGCCTGGAGAGATTCCGGTCCGCCTACACCAGTTTATGTCAGAATGGATAGTTCAGGAGTTTTTTACACATATCCTACTCTAGGTGATAAGCCGTTGCAGAGTCTTGAAGAAGCTGCAAGTGCTGTTGATTCCTAGGCTTGTCCCAATAGCAATGCCATGTAATGTTCTGATCTCTCTCAAAAGAAAATCGTTTACCTTCTCTGAAGAACGAACATCTATTAATCATATGCTCTGATCTGAAATTAGGTCTGATAAGATGCTTTCAGAGAAGGAACGTGCTGTACGTGAACGTCTTTACTTTCTAGATGGCACCCCCTACACAAGGGCTAAAGTAGCGGAGAGGGAACGTGACAAAGTTCGGAGACTGGTTGAAGCTTTACTAGACAAGCGAAATGACGTTGAGGTTCATTCTCTGCTCGCCTTCACTCTGTCCCACTACCAGGGCTTGTGTTGTATTTTATTGTTACTGCTTTGTGCATGCAACATTAATGATCCAATCAATGCTCATTCTAAGATCGTGTGGATGAACTCGAAGAAATTGTTCATTGGCAATCAATTTGCGAAGGTGTCGAATGGTACTATCATCTCAATATCACTGTGAAGACCAAAGAAGCTGCCAATGATGCGGGCAGCACCAGTCTATTCTTCGTTGAAGTCGCACGTGATCCGAATGATATCACAGGATATTATATCAACACTTTCTCCAGGGTTGACACTAACGGCCAGGGTAGTTTACACTCTTATCTCAAATTATGCATTTTGGAATACTGTTTGAAATTATCTATTAGATATAGATCAGAACGATATACTAGGATGTTTTCTCTGCATTTTCTGTGGTGTTAACGCTGACGGCAAGGATAATTTACACTCGTATCTCAAATTAAACATTTTGGTACAGTGTTTGAAGTTAGCTTATATATATATATATATATATATATATATATATATATATATATATATATATATATATATATATATATATATATATGAAAAAAGTATACTTTTCATCCCTCAATTTTTGGCGGAGTCTAGATTTGGTCCCTCAATTCCAAAACCGGACAACTTGCACCCTTAACTTCTTAAACCGGACAAGATTCATCCCTGGTCACGGTTTTGACCGGTTTTGGTGGTGTCCCACCCTAGTTTTAACCGTTCCTTGTTTCAAAAAAAAAAGTTTTAATCGTTCTGACTCAAATTTGCCTACCTTTTCCAAGTCCACGTACTGTTTTCAAATTCGGTTACTTTTACAAATACGTGAACCTTCTTAAATTTTGTGTACTTTTTTTAAATCGGCGTACTTTTTTTCCAAGTTCATGTATTTTTTTCAAAAATGCATATGTTTTTTAAAGTTCACTTAGTTTTTTTAAGTTTTAATTTTTTAAAATTGATGCACCTTTCATATTCGAGTACATTTTTCTGAAAGAGTTCATGAATTTGAAAATATTATGCGAACTTGAAAAAAGTATGCGGATATGGACTTCTTTTGCGCAAAATATGTGGATTTCAAAAATTATTTCAACTTGAAACAAGTACGTGAATTTCATACAAAGTTCATGGATTATAAAAGCAACACGGGTTTGAAAAAAAATGGACTTTGAAAAGCATGTGGATTTGAAATAAGTATGCGAATTTCAGAAACAATTCATGGCTTTGAAAAACACTTGGATCTGATAAATTTACACAAATTTGGGAAAAATACGGGGATTTGGAAAAAATACGTAAATGTTAAAAATCACGGATTTGAAAAAAGTACGCGAATTTCAGAATAGTTCGCTGATTTGAAAAAAAATTATGTTTATTTTTTTAAAAATACGCGACCTTGAAAAAAGTTCACAGATATAAAAAAATTACAGGAATATGAGTGAGCACCGGTCAAAACCGGGGTGAGTCAACACCAAAAACCAGTCAAAACCGAGTCCAGGTACAAACCTTGTCCGGTTTCGGTAGTTGGGGGTGCAAGTTGTCCGGTTTTAAAGTTGAGGGACCAAATCTAGACTTCACCAAGAGTTGAGGGACGAAAAGTATACTTTTCTCTCTCTCTCTATATATATATATAGGAAAATGCGTTTCTGGTTTATTGTGGAGCCCTTACTGTTGACCTGTTTGCCTGCCCATTGTGCCATCTTATACCATACATAGCTTTATGTCCGTAATATCACAATCCAATTGGTTCACGCACAACCATTTGTAGGTGCTGCAATCATGCATTTTTGGCACTCGCTTATTCAGCTATTCTCGTTGTATCTGAGCCAGGCTAGTCATTTGACACTTAAATGACAAATTCCATACCTGTCTTTAGATCGTGGAGCTACCTGCAATGGCTGTATAAACAATAAAAGTAATGGTATGAAGCACCCGCGTGCTGCTTCATTCAAAGGCGGCCACAAGAACATCCGTTTCCCACTTGGTTTTGGTCCCTGTAATGAGAAGCAGTGGGTCGACTCCCGTAACACTGTATGGTGATTTATGTATTGGCTAGGGTTTTAATATCTTCAATGTGCTGCGCCAATGTTAACTATGTGTTTTATCCTCGGTTGTAGGAAGCTCAGTATGAAGAAATGCTAAAAAAAGAGGAGAAAAGGATAAGAGACCATTTTGAGGTAATTTCATAATTGTGTGGTAAATAACCATTTTGTGGCAACTTGATTTTGAACCATTGGACTAATTATTTCTTTTGTGTTTATCATCTTCTGAAGTTCCTTGATAATGCTGAACATCTGCGCTGCAAACGTCTTAGTTATCGACGGAAATATGAAATAAATCTCCAGGTTCGAGTCCCAATCTCCTTCAATGTGTTAGTAGTTGTGTGTCTGTCAAGTTTTTTGTCCCATTCCCACGTGAATTTTTAGATGTTTAGAGGAAGAATCCTGAAAGCTCCTGGATGTTGGTAGTGTTACCAAACTGTTCTTTTAGTTCCGAGCCTGTTTTGTGGCGACCTGCTTGTGAGAAGAATAGGGCACTTGCCTCTGAACTGCTTAGTAGTTTGCTTGGGTTTGTATCCACCCTGAAACTTGATTGTTCTGAGGTCACTAAATCTGTTTGGTGTCCATTATTGGTGTTTGAAACTGGTCTGCTATCTGTTTTACTTTGCTCTTTTAGTTGTGCCATGTACAAGATTAGTTGTGTCGTTGCATGTTTTTGTTTAGATGACTCCATATACTCGTTGACTGCTGAGAAAACAAGTGTTGCTGATGTGATTTTGAAAATTGAACTACTGTGCAATCACGGTCCATAGTACTATATATTTCGCCACCAGTCACCTTTTTGAATGTCAGTCGTCTACAGTTCTCTAGCTCTGTTGTCTTTTGGAGGCACTGCCTGTATGCGACATGGCCGTGAACTCATCTTGTTTTCAAATTTAGTGTTCTTGACTAGTTCTTTCATTGCCGCTATCCTACAGTCGGATGAAGAAATTGCCTCTGATTCAGATGAAGAGTGAAGATGTCCCTGCCTATTATCACCTGTTTTCATTTATTAGTAGATTGAACTCTGTGGAGCTTTCGAGTAATTCAACTTGTTACCAAGGTAAACACCCAACTTATCTTAGCCATTATGACGTTTGTGTGTAATGGCATATGTGAACAAGGCTGGAAGGCTTGTCCAATTTCTTGTGTTTTCATCCTGTCTGAAATAGTAGCTTATTTGCATACCACAGGCCGTGCAAGCATCGCGACGAAACCCTATCTGCTGGCAGCACGTCCTGAGATTCACACCCCGTTTGCGTAGACTGCCACGTCTCTCGTGCCCTCCTCCCCTGTATCTCTCCCTTGTTGTGCTCCTGCTATCCTCGGCAGGAGTGCAGTGCCGTTGCACTATTGAATGATAGCATTGTGCCTAGGCGGCGTCCACAACAACCTTGAGCCGATGAGAGCAAGCCTTGCCGGTTCCGATGGAGACCCCATTACGTGTACGTGGCTATGACTCCATCACGTGGGGCTGGTGACCTCGGACAGATCAAGGTTTACGCTGACAACCTAGCTAGTACATCTGTTGTGTGCACGTATATCATCTTGTTTAGTGCAGGGCAGCTCTACCATAGCGAGAGCACCACAAAGACCAAGTCTTGATGTGACCTAAAATGTTGCGAATACATTAGACCCAAAAACCGAAGCTGCACTGCATTGGTCTATTACATTGCCGGGACAGTACTGAATCTTATGCTCAATGAAACATATACTAAGCTGGAACTTTTGCTTCTCTAAAGAGAACACCGATCGACGCGATCCCACTGTGATGACTCCATGGCCATTTTAACACCTTTGACAGTCAGTGGGAAAAATGACACGGCCCATACCAAAATTTTCAGCAAGATGACTATCATGTATGAGGGCTATAGTCTCCGCAGGGCTTCGTAAACATCTTAGTCGGCCTGCAGTAGCAAAAAGCACATCCCTAAACATCCCCAGCCGTCTTGCCTGGTATTGTTATTGTATCCTGCATCAACGTTAATCATCACCCAGTCGATGGGCGGGGCTTTCCACTTGCCTGTACATTGATGCTAGTAGGACCGTTTCTGCCGCTATAAGCTTGCCATTCGCTAAGATGGATTGACACCTGGCTGGAGAACTCAGTTGCAAGCCAAGCCTCCTCTTATTTCTTTCCGTCCACCACCGCCACAACAGACACGAGAACAACTATTATCACGTTTTGGACACGACAACAACTCGAGCGCAGTTATACGAGGGGAGAGCCAGGGCTCCGCCTCCTCCTCCTTCAAGAAAGAAAGTTAGGGTTCGTGCCTCTCATCGGCGCCGGCGCAGATCCGCCTCGTCTCAGGTGGCCCTAGGGTCATGGAAGCGTGATGGATCCTGGCAAGGGCCGGCGGGAGGGCTCCATTTTTAATCATTTTTTTAATCTTGTTAGGGTTTGTGTCCTACTCAGGAAGGCGAGACGGCGGTGGCTCTCTGAAGATGGAATAAAGGTCTCTCCGTCTAGCCCACGTTTCGACTGTGCGTCTAGTATCATTGGCGGGCGTGTGGAGGTGTGTTTTCGGTAGATCTATCTTTGGTGGATTTGCTCAGATCTCGTCGTTGTTCGTCTACGTTCGTGTGTCTTCGGTTTGGATCCTTCCGATCTACGTTATTTTTCATCGGCGGCGGTTGCTGTTCTGGGGTGCTGGTCCTATGGGGCCTTAGCACGACGACTTCCCGACTGTCTACTACAACAAGTTGTGTCCGGCTCTGGCGATGGAGGGGCAATGACGACGACGTGCCTTCGGCTTGTTTCGGTGTTTCTAGTCGTTGCTATGTGGTCTATGGGTCTGGATATAATTTTTATTTCTGATGTTCGTTATACTATCATGATTAAAGATAAATAGATTGGAAGTTTTTTCAAAAGAAAAACAACTTGAGGGCAGGTTTGGAGCCCCTCTTATCGGAAAAAAATACCGTTCCGTGGGCGTTTAATCATCGGTTGTTCGGCATGCGGCCCTAGGTAGGTGCCGTGACCGTGCACTCAGCACCGTGATAGGTCGGGTGTGATCCATGGGCGCCACGTTAACTAGCTAGCAGGGTTGTATGAAATACACAAGGGACTGGTTCCCCTGTCCCCAGCAGACCGAGAACGATAATGCGAATCTTAGCGCATTCTGCCAGCAACCAGCGACGGGGACACATGGGCTTGAGAATTACATGAGGTATGATCATTTCAGTATGGGCATTACACGGGGACTCATGAGAAATGCATGAATGAATCCGGATACATATAAACCCACTTTGAAAAATGGCATTTCTAAATTCTAAAAAATTCTGGAAAAAATTGCACGGATACATCTCCATGCTCAATGTGCGTGCGTAAAGTTTCATGAAATTTTTTTTATGGCCTGTGCAAAAAGACAAAAAATTATGTCGTGAAACACTATTTAGAAGCATTGAATTTTTTTTTTGCGGAGGCAAAACAAAAATACATTTTTTCGTAAAACTTTGTGCCACGTACACATATTTGCGAACATGTATGCGTGATATTTTCTTTTGATTTTTTGACATTTTAAAACGTGCTTAAAATGCATTTTATGAAAAATGGGTGCATATGTCCATGGGTTCAGATGCTGCCCTCTCGGGGACTCGCAACCAAAACTACGACAGAGTTCAACACAAAAAAACCCAAAACAGGGCCACGACATTACACCACTAGTAGAAAAAGGGTCATTTGTCCCGGTTCATAAGGACATTTAGTCCCGGTTCTGGAACCGGGACTAAAGGGTCGTTACTAAAGGCCCTCCACGTGGCCGCTGCGTGGAGGTCAAAATTTTATGATTTTTTTGAAAAAAAAATTTAAAAAATTTCCCGAATTTTCACGAAGAGCTTCTACATCAACACCATAGCCTCTCCGATGATGTGTGAGTAGTTTACCACAGATCTTCGGGTCCATAGTTATTAGCTAGATGGCTTCTTCTCTTTCTTTGCATCTCAATACAATGTTCTCCTCGATCTTCTTGGAGATCTATTCGATGTAACTCTTTTTGCGGTGTGTTTGTCGAGATCCGATGAATTGTGGGTTTATGATCAAGTTTATCTATGAACAATATTTGATTCTTCTCTAAAATCTTTTATGTATGATTGGTTATATTTGCAAGTCTCTTCGAATTATCAGTTTGGTTTGGCCTACTAGATTGATCTTTCTTGCAATAGGAGAAGTGCTTAGCTTTGGGTCCTTTCTCAGTGACAGCAGGGGCAGCAAGGCACACATTGTATTGTTGTCATCGAGGATAAAAAGATGGGGTTTATATCATATTACTTGAGTTTATCCCTCTACATCATGTCATCTTTCCTAATGCGTTACTCTGTTCTTATGAACTTAATACTCTAGATGCATGCTGGATAGCGGTCGATGTGTGGAGTAATAGTAGTAGATGTAGAATCGTTTCGCTCTACTTGTCGCGGACGTGAGTCCTATATACATGATCATGCCTAGATATTCTCATAATTATGCACTTTTCTATCAATTTCTCGATAGTAATTTGTTCACCCACCGTAATACTTATGCTATTTTGAGAGAAGACACTAGTGAAACATATGGCCCCGTGGTCTATCTTTTATCATATAAGTTTCCAATCTATTTTATTTTGCAATCTTTACTTTCATTCTATACCATAAAAATACCAAAAATATTTATCTTATTATTATTATCTCTATCAGATCTCACTCTCGTAAGTGACCGTGAAGGGATTGACAACCCCTTTATCGCGTTGGTTGCGAGGTTCTTATTTGTTTGTGTAGGTACGAGGGACTTGCGTGTAGTCTCCTACTGGATTGATACCTTGATTCTCAAAAACTGAGGGAAATACTTATGCTACTTTGCTACATCACCCTTTCCTCTTCAAGGGAAAACCAACGCAGTGCTCAAGAGGTAGCAATTGCCAGCTCTGTCGCCTTCGCGCCTCGCCGTCACGACCACGAAGCCAGCACATCCGAGGGCGCCACCGGCTGCAAGGAAGAGTAGTGCATGGTAGGTCGCTGATGAGTCCAATTTATGTGATGTTTTTGGTGGTTATTTTGTGATTACATGTTAAGCTTTGTGGAAATTTGCCGTGTTCACCCACCTCTTTTTGTCATAATTCCTCAGGAAACACTTTTGGTGCGAATAAATCAATATGGAAGGGATCCTATAGAATTGTGGCGGAATCATGTTATTTAATGTGATAATCATCTACCATAAAAGAAACAAGAAAAAGGGACCAAATGTAGGCGCCAGCAGAGCCTCCAGTGCATAAGAAGGCCGGTTATACGAGCATGACTTCTCATATGAGCGGTCGTATGAGGTGCCTGGGGAACCGCGCCATCAAGTACTTTTACCTTGTGGAATCGGATCTGAGATCAGAGGAGAGGAGACATCAGAAACTTGCCCAAAAGGAGGAACACAAGCCTCCTAAACAACCCGAAGGGAGAATTGGCGAAGGGGGAGACCGCCGTCTTCACCACAAAGCACAAGGAGCTGTACAACATCATCAACATCATCACCACTGTGATCATCATCATCCATATCCATCTCGTTGTAACCTCAGGAACCCTACTGGATCAACTTGTTTGTTACGTGTTTAATTCATTCATGTTTATATTCACCGTCTATATGACATTTTTTGGCTCCATGTGCGAGTAATTCCCATAGTTTTTGGGGATATGAACTAACCGTAGCGTGTAATATACTAATAGTACATTTGATATTAGGATTTAATATCGTCTTTGCATGTTTATGTTAATAGTCTTCTTGATGTTTGTGAAGTTGACCATCCAAAACATTTTGGATGGAAGGTTGTTACTATTGGCGGACCGACTGGTTGTGGAAGCAGGTGTGTGATAGGCCCTATCTTCGTCTATACCGGACCGCTGTAGTAGGGGGTAAAATAGATACCACTTATAGGTTGCGTACACAGGGACATTTCCCCCTTAATCACCATTTGATAACCGGAGTGGGGGAGTACGGTGGTGGCATATGTGATATGGGGCTGCCATGTGTATGAACATATCTGTATCAGCTCTACCCACAAATAGAGATATGCAAAGTGGCTTAGAAATCCGACGATAACATTGTGTCTAGGCACCGCTATAGATGCACGCTAGAAGGGAATCCAGACTCCCTATGAACGATTTAATCCTTTTGGTTGTAAAACTCTCATTCGTAATACTCATTACTAAATTTCATGTCAACAATTTACTTCCATACTAATTACCACTGCTTCGGATTGCAAATCAGGGTGATTGAGGTGGCTCTTGCAGCCAAGACTCGTGAGGCACTGAGCACAAGCCTGAAAAATCATTGCCAACCAAGATGAGACGTTGTGCATGTATTGGTCTCGCATCACCGACTTGGAGGTGGCAGACAAGCTCCTCATCGATGCACTCACTTGTGTCACCAAACTCCCATCAAAAGAACACACCATTACTAATAGAAAGGGTACTAAATGAATCCAACTAGCTTAGCATGTTAAGCTTGGGGGGATTTTGATGCCCTCGCTACTAGGGAAAAGCCTAGCAGTAGCATAGGTATTTAGTGTATCAGCAGCGCGGGTACCCGCGCTACTAATACGGCGCTACAGCTAATGTTTAACAGTAGCACTTTCAATACCAGCATTACTGCTAAGTGTTTTGGTAGTAGCGCTTTCGTGTCCAGCGCTAAAGAGCGCTACTGCTATATTTTCTCATATCTTTTTTTGCTGTGTATTTGCGATGTTTTCTATAAGTTTTATACAATATTCTAATCATATCATAAACATGCAATATGCTCATCATATCATACACATAATAGTCTCATCAGATCATCAAACACAAATCATGTCGTCACATCATAATCACGATATAGCTATACAAGTTACATGACATGTCTCGTCATACATAATGTAGTACTTCTTTAGGCGTCGGTTCATATCCCTCTCTCGCACTAGCGTGAACCTAAACTAATTACTGGCTGTCGCTCGGAAACCGGAAACCGGTACACCTGGGCCTGACACTCCGACCACTCGTTGTATACTCCTGGCGTAGCACTTCTTCGTCATCGATGATCTATGCACATGCATCGTCACATGAGTCGATGATATGCAACCTATGTAGTTGAGCAACAGAAAGAGACAGACTTGGCAAAAATAGAAGCAACATATCATAAGCATCAATAACAAAGTTCATCATACCCAAAATGCAATAACTAGAGTGATCTTCGCTAGTTGAGGAGGACAGTTTAATTACATCACAAATAAAGTTTCGGCGTGCATAACTCAAAGTTTCTTTATACATAAAGTATGGACTAAACAAACACATTGTCATATATCTACAATCACTCCAACGTGTCGTGCCATCCATCCAAGTCAGGGAGATAGTCCCCGAGCTTAGTGAAAGGCTTCAGGTCTAGATGTTGAGCGGCTATGCGTGTTCGGACATCTTTCGGCGACATTTGCCCTTCCTCGTAGAACATCCCTGTTTTTTCGAGGACCTCCTTCATGATGATTTGGGCAAGTTCACACTAGATGTGATAGAACTCAGCTCGAAGTCGATGATCCAGGATATCTCCTATGTTCTTTGCCCATTGCAGAATCTGGGCATCGGCGGATGTAGGTGACATGCGAAGGTTCTGCCGATCTTGTCTGTACTCCAGCATGCGGTGTAGGACATAGGATCCATCACTAACAGTATCACTCGGTTGCTGGATGAAGCAAAAGTCGGTCTTATGGCCGAAGGCGGGCCTGCCGTTCCTTGTCTTCCTGGTCTTGATCTCTCCACCCCACATGCCGTAGAAAAAGATAGCACCATCGAGAAGAGACTTGATGTGGGTGTAATCCTTTTTGTTCATGTTCTCCGACGAGTCCAAGTAAAGAGTGTGGGAGAATCGGGGGTAAAGGATGATGAGGACGGTGCACCCGTGGCTGCGCAAAATAAGTACGCCTCAAATTAATTAGCCTCCACCGTGCAAATGAATGGTTGAAATTGAAGGAAGGATATCCGCACGGATGACTTACATGGGATGATAAGGCACGAGAATCGTCTCCTTGTCCTTATTGGTGACCATGAAATTGATGATATAGTCCCTAGCGTATTCACGGTGCTCTGGGCAGACTGCCAAGAAGCCCTCGTGCATGAAGTACAGGTTAGCGACACAGATATAAGTTATCTGCTCAATCCCGATGATGTAGTTCATGTACAAGGCAAAAAGGCGGACAAACATAAAATCCATCTTTTTCAACTGAAACATGTCGAAGATGTAATCAAATCGAAGGAAGAACTTCTCCACGGGGAATATGTCGACGTATGATGACCCACAAGTGTAGGGGATCTATTGTAGCCTTTTTGATAAGTAAGAGTGTCGAACCCAACGAGGAGCAGAAGGAAATGATAAGCAGTTTCCAGCAAGGTATTCTCTGCAAGCACTGAAATTATCGGTAACAGATAGTTTTGTGATAAGGTAATTTGTAACGGGTGACAAGTAATAAATGTAAATAAGGTGCAGCAAGATGGCCCAAACCTTTTTGTAGCAAAGGACAAGCCTGTACAAACTCTTATATAAAGGAAAGCGCTCCCGAGGACACATGGGAATTATCGTCAAGCTAGTTTTCATCACGTTCATATGATTCGCATTCGGTACTTTGATAATTTGATATGTGGGTGGACCGGTGCTTGCGTACTGTCCTTCCTTGGACAAGCGTCGCACTTATGATTAAGCCCTATTGCAAGCATCCGCAACTACAACAGAAGTATTAAGGTAAACCTAACCATAGCATGAAACATATGGATCCAAATCAGCCCCTTACGAAGCAACGCATAAACTAGGGTTTAAGCTTCTGTCACTCTAGCAACCCATCATCTACTTATTACCTCCCAATGCCTTCCTCTAGGCCCAAACAATGGTGAAGTGACATGTAGTCAATGTTGACATGACACCACAAGAGGAAAGACAACATACATCTCATCAAAATATCGAACGAATACCAAATTCACATGACTACTTATAGCAAGACTTCTCCCATGTCCTCAGGAACAAACGAAACTACTCACAAATCATATTCATGTTCATAATCAGAGGGGTATTAGTATGCATAATGGATCTGAACATATGATCTTCCACCAAGTAAACCAACTAGCATCAACTATAAGGAGTAATCAACACCACTAGCAACCCACAGGTACAAATATGAGGTTTTGAGACAAAGATTGGATACAAGAGATGAACTAGGGTTTGATATGAGATGGTGCTGGTGAAGATGTTGATGGAGATTGACCCCATCCCAATGAGAGGATCGTTGGTGATGATGATGGTGATGATTTCCCCCTCCCGGAGGGAAATTTCCCCGGCAGAATAGCTCCGCTGGAGCCCTAGATTGGTTCCGCCAAGGTTCTGCCTCGTGGCGGCGGAGTTTTGTCCCGTGAGCTTGCTTAAGATTTTTTCCTCAATGAAAGACTCCATATAGCCAATGATGGGCATCAGAGGGCTGCCAGGGGGCCCACGAGGCAGGGGCACGCCTAGGGGGGTAGGACGCGCCCCTCGTGGATGGTGGGTGGCCCCCCTCTGGTACTTTTTTCGCCCAATATTTTATATATATTCAGAAACGTGCTCCCGTGAAGTTTCAGGACTTTTGGAGTTATGCAAAATAGGTCTCTAATATTTGCTCCTTTTCCAGCCTAGAATTCTAGCTGCCGGCATTCCCCCTCTTCATGTAAACCTTGTAAAATAAGAGAGAATAGGCATAAGTATTGTGACATTATGTGTAATAACAGCCCATAATGCAATAAATATCAATATAAAAGCATGATGCAAAATGGACGTATCAACTCCCCCAAGCTTAGACCTCGCTTGTCCTCAAGCGAAAGCCAAAGTCGAAAAATATGTCCACATGTTTAGAGATAGAGGTGTCGATAAAAAAATAAAATACGGACATGAGGGCATCATGATCATTCTTAGAACAGCAACATATACATATATTGTCATATGATCTCTTATGGTAAAGTAATAATTCAATCACAATTTCAAGTATGGATCATAAACTTCATTGAAAACTAACAAACTATAATCTCAGTCATTGAAGCAATTGCAATTTATCATAACATCGGAAAGAGTCAATATAAGAGCTTTTCAGCAAGTCCACATACTCAACTATCATTTAGTCTTTCACAATTGCTAACACTGATGCAATATTTATGGGTATGAAGTTTTAACCGGACACAGAGAAAGATAGGGGCTTATAGTTTTGCCTCCCAACCTTTTACCTCAAGGGTAATGTCAACAATAATAGTTCAATAAAACTCACATCCAATTAGCTATATATATCAGGATCTTTCCAACACATTGCGCTTGCCAAAGAATAAAATGTAAAAAGGAAAGGTGAAGATCACCATGACTCTTGTATAAAGTATAAGACAAGAATAAAAGATAGGCCCTTCGCAGAGGGAAGCGGAGGTTTTCATGTGCTTTTACTATTGTATGCACAAAATCTTAACGCGAAAGAACGTCACTTTATATTGCCACTTGTGACATGGACCTTTATTATGCAGTCCGTCACTTTTATTTCTTCCACATCACAAGATCATATAAAGCTTATTTTCTCTGCACTAATAAATCATACATATTTAGAGAGCAATTTTTATTGCTTGCAATGATGACAACTTACTTGAAGGATCTTACTCAATCCATAGGTAGATATGGTGGACTCTCATGGCAAAACTAGGTTTAAGGATATTTGGAAGCACAAGTAGTATCTCTACTTGGTGCAAAGAATTTGGCTAGCATGAGAGGTAAAGGCAAGCTCAACATGTTGGATGATCCATGACAATATAATTTATTTCAGATGTAAGAAAACATAACCCATTACATTGTCTTCCTTGTCCAATGTCAACTCTTTAGCATGTCATATTTTAATGAGTGCTCACAATCATAAAAGATGTCCAAGATAGTATATTTATATGTGAAAACCTCTCTTTCTTTATTACTTCCTATTAATTGCAACGATGACCAAAACTATGCTTGTCAACTCTCAACAATTTTTATTCATCATACTCTTTATATGTGAAGTCATTACTCTCCATATGATCCATATGATATCTTTATTTCTTTTTATTATTTCTCTTTTATTATATTCCCTCAAGATCATAGCAAAATAATCAAGCGCTTGACTCAACACTAATCTTTATTATATATAGCTCACAGACTCGATTACATTGAAGGATCATAAAGCAAAACTCAAAACTAGATCACACTAAAACTTTATTCTACTAGATTAAGATATTACCAGAAGGATCAAACTAAGAAAAACAGTAAAGATAAAGGTGTGATGGTGATATGATACCGGGGCACTCCCCCAAGCTTGGCAGTTGCCAAGGGGAGTGCCCATACCCATGTGTTTATGTTTCCTTCCTCAGAGGTGGTGATGATGGAGTTGTTGATGATGTGGGATTGTCGTCCATCTTCCAAGGCATATGCTCACCATCATAGAAGGATGATCGAGTCTCCGGGATCCTCAAATCTGCAGCCAAACTCATCCTCTTGAATCTATATTCATACTCACAGTTTTGGTTTTGCAGGTCATAGATCTGGGCTTGGAGGCGCTCAATTTTCTCATGAAGCTTGAAGATGGCCTCCCCAATGTTCTTATCATCCAGCTTGTGGTTGTTGGTGAACTATGTGATCATTATATGATTGGAGTCAAGTCCACGTTCCACCATCTCCTGGCACTTGAAAACTTGTTGCTCCATTGCCTCGAGCCTTGTCTCTACGCTTCCGGTCCTCCTTGGTCCCTCAACATCGTGGATGTGCAACAACCCCTCACGCATCTCAATGGTTTGAGGGTGTTGCCGCACCTCCGCGAGGTAGGGGTTGATGACCTTCTCGAAGAACTTTTCCTTGGGGGCACTTGAAGACGCCATGGCGATCTAGATCTGTCAGAAAAACAGCTCGAAACAAAGACATCAGATATTTGCGTGATACAATGGTCAAAACCTTCGAGAGATTATATAATGAATTTTTACCGACCAAAAGAAGTATCGTGCAAGAAAATGGAGTCCAGAGAGCACACGAGGTGCCCACGAGGCAGGGGCGCGCCCAGGGGGTAGGGCGCGCCCTCCACCCTTGTGGAAGCCTCGTGTCCTTTTCGGACTACTTCTTATTTTCCTATTTAGTTAAATATTCCAAAACGGAGAAAATTGCCATTAGAACTGTTTTGGAGTCGGTTTACTTACCGTACCATGTACCTAGTCCTTTTCGGAGTCTGAAACATTCTGGAAAGTGTCCCTTATGTATTCCTCCGGGGTTACGGTTTCAATAACATTAGTTTCAACATTTATGGGATTACCTGAGATATAATGTTTGATTCTTTGACCGTTCACCACCCTCGGATTTGTGCCTTTGAAGTTGTTGATCTTTATGGCACTAGAACGATAGACCTCCTCGATAATGTAAGGACCTTCCCATTTAGAGAGGAGTTTGCCTGCAAAAAATCTTAAATGAGAGTTGTATAATAAATTAATAATACATAATCACCAACGTTAAACTCACGTTTTTGTATCTTTTTATCATGCCATCTTTTAACTTTTTCTTTAAACAGTTTGGCATTCTCATAGCCCTGGGTTCTCCATTCATCAAGTGAGCTAATGTCAAAAAGCCTCTTCTCACCGGCAAGTTTGAAATCATAATTGAGCTCTCTATTACTCAATTCTACTTGACCACTAGACTGTGGGTGATAAGGAGATGCAATTCTATGATTAACATCATACTTAGCAAGCATTTTACGGAAAGCACCATGAATAAAATGTGAACCACTATCAGTCTTTAAATATCTAGGGACTCCAAACCTCGGAAAAATAACTTCTTTAAGCATCTTAATGGAGGTGTTATGATCAGCACTACTAGTTGGAATAGCTTCTACCCACTTAGTAACGTAATCAACAGCAACTAAAATATGTGTATAGCAATTAGAGGAAGGAAAAGGTCCCATATAATCAAAGCCCCAAACATCAAATGGTTCAATAACAAGTGAATAATTCATAGGAATTTCTTGACGTCTACTAATATTACCAATTCTTCGACATTCATCATAGGACAAGATAAACTTACGGGCATCCTTGAAGAGAGTAGGCCAATAAAAATCGGATTGCAATACCTTATGTGCAGTTATATCTCCAACATGGTGTCCTCCATAAGCCTCAGAGTGACACTTGCATAGGATCTGTTCCTGTTCATGCTCAGGTACACAACGTCTAATAACACAATCTACTCCTTCTTTATAAAGATGTGGGTCATCCCAAAAGTAATGTCTTAAATCATAGAAGAACTTTTTCTTTTGTTGGTATGTGAAACCAGGTGGTATAAATTTAGCAACAATATAATTAGCATAATCAACATACCATGGAGCAGTACGAGAAGCATTTATGACATCTAGTTGTTCATTAGGGAAGCTATCATCAATAGGTAGTGGGCCATCAAGAACATTCTCTAACCTAGACAAGTTGTCTACAACGGGGTTCTCAGCTCCCTTTCTATCAATAATATGCAAATCAAATTCTTGTAGCAAGAGAACCCATCTAATAAGTCTAGGTTTAGCTCTCCTACGTTCTTTGCCCATTGCAGAATATGGGCATCGGCGGATGTAGGTGACATGCGAAGGTTCTGCCGATCCCGTCTGTACTCTAGCATGTGGTTTAGGACATAGGATCCATCACTAAGAGTATCACTCGGTTGCTGGATGCAGCAAAAGTCGGTCTTATGGCCGAAGGCGGGCCTGCCGTTCCTTGTCTGCCTGGTCTTGATCTCTCCACCCCGCATGCCGTACAAAAAGATAGCACCATCGAGAAGAGACTTGATGTGGGTGTAATCCTTTTTGTTCATGTTCTTCGGCGAGTCCAAGTAAAGAGCGTGGGAGAATCGGGGGTAAAGGATGATGAGGACGGCGCACCCGTGGCTGCGCAAAACAAGTATGCCTCAAATTAATTAGCCTCCACCGTGCAAATGAATGGTTGAAATCGAAGGAAGGATATCCGCACGGATGACTTACATGGGATGATAAGGCATGAGAATCGTCTCCTTGTCCTTATTGGCGACCATGAAATTGACGATGTAGTCCCTAGCGTATTCACGATGCTCTGGGCAGACTGCCAAGAAGCCCTCGTGCATGAAGTACAGGTCAGCGACACAGATATAAGTTATCTGCTCAATCCCGATGATGTAGTTCATGTACAAGGCAAAAAGGCGGACAAACGTAAAATCCAGCTTTTTCAACCGAAACATGTCGAAGATGTAATCGAATCGAAGGAAGAACTTCTCCACGGGGAATATGTCGACGTATGATGACCCACAAGTGTAGGGGATCTATCGTAGCCTTTTCTATAAGTAAGAGTGTCGAACCCAACGAGGAGCAGAAGGAAATGATAAGCGGTTTTCAGCATGGTATTCTATGCAAGCACTGAAATTATCGATAATAGATAGTTTTGTGATAAGGTAATTCGTAAAGGGTAATAGGTAATAAATGTAAATAAGGTGCAACAAGATGGCCCAATCCTTTTTGTAGCAAAGGACAAGCCTGGACAAACTCTTATATAAAGGAAAGCGCTCCCGAGGACACATGGGAATTATCATCAAGCTAGTTTTCATCACATTCATATGATTCGCGTTCGGTACTTTGATAATTTGATATGTGGGTGGACCGGTGCTTGGGTACTGTCCTTCCTTGAACAAGCATCCCACTTATGATTAACCCCTATTGCAAGCATCTGTAACTACAACAGAAGTATTAAGGTAGACCTAACCATAGCATGAAACATATGGATCCAAATCAGCCCCTTACGAAGCAACGCATAAACTAGGGTTTAAGCTTCTGTCACTCTAGCTACCCATCATCTACTTATTACTTCCCAATGCCTTCCTCTAGGCCCAAACAATGGTGAAGTGTCATGTAGTCGACATTCACATGACATCATTAGAGGAAAGACAACATACGTCTCATCAAAATATTGAACGAATACCAAATTCACATGACTATTTATAGCAAGACTTCTCCCATGTCCTCACGAACAAACGGAACTACTCACAAAGTATATTCATGTTCATAATCAGAGGGGTATTAGTATGCATAATGGATCTGAACATATGATATTCCACCAAGTAAACCAACTAGCATCAACTACAAGGAGTAATCAACACTACTAGCAACCCACAGGTACCAATCTGAGGTTTTGAGACAAAGATTGGATACAAGAGATGAACTAGGGTTTGAGATGAGATGGTGCTGGTGAAGATGTTGATGGAGATTGACCCCCTCCCGATGATAGGATCGTTGGTGATGACAATGGTGATGATTTCCCCCTCCGGAGGGAAGTTTCCCTGGCAAAACAGCTCCGTCGGAGCCCTAGATTGGTTCTGCCTTGTGGTGGCGGAGTTTTGTCCCGTGAGCTTGCTTATGATTTTTTCCTCGATGAAAGACTCCATATAGCCAAATATGGGCATCAGAGGGCTGCCAAGCACCCTCGTGGACGGTGGGTGGCCCCCCTCTAGTACTTCTTTCGCCCAATATTTTATATATATTTTGAAACGTGCTCCCGTGAAGTTTCAGGACTTTGGAGTTGTGCAGAATAGGTCTCTAATATGTGCTCCTTTTCCAGCCCAGAATTCCAGCTGCCGGCATTCCCCCTCTTCATGTAAACCTTGTAAAATAAGAGAAAATAGGCATAAGTATTATGACATAATGTGTAATAACAGCCCATAATGCAATAAATATCGATATAAAAGCATGATGCAAAATGTACATATCAACGTACAACGACCTTTGTCGCGACACGTTAACCATGTAGAGTGGGTATCCTAGATTTTTTGAGGCGATTAGGCTTGTCTCTCTCCGTAGCACATCATCATGAAGTCTCCTTAGATCGCCGTATATGGCCTCTACCGCTGCCTTAGGTAGGATTGATTCACCGGGGATATGGCATTTCGCCGCATCAGGGATAGCTATACGGTCTTGAATCCGACGCTGCTGAGGCTGCTGGATCATAGAAGCAACTTTATTGTTGCCTTTCCTCCTCTCTTCCTATGCTTCTTTGGTACTGGAAGGTCATCTATAATACGTTCAGCCGCCAGCAATTCAGGCATCGACACATGACGTTCAACCCCTGAGTACTCATATTGCTGAGCCATCAATCCTCCGTCATCATAGGCGCCAGTATTGAGATACTGTAGAGTGTCATCGTCATCCTCATCCTCATCTATGGCATCGATATCATGCATTGCTTCTTCGACGGTAGCGACGTCATCAACGACTAATGGAGCCTCTTCCTCACCCCGTCCTCTATCACCAGGCACGACAGGTGACACTAATTGGGTAGGTGGGGTGTTGATGTTCATACCTTGCTGAGGTTGCATGGTCGTGGGTGTGCTCCCGGCTGCCTCCAGATGAAGCAGACTCTTTGGCCACAACAGGACCCACCTCTTGCAATTGCCAAGCCGCTGCGGGGTCTCATCGTCATCTCCCCCTACTAGTATCGGAGGAGCCAAATTCTTGTTGCCTGGTTTGACACTGGCCACAGAAACCTTGAAGACGTCAGGGGGGTCGGCTGGCTGTGGAACAATTGTTCGGCTTCATTATTGTCGCCTTCCCCACATCCACCTTCTGGCTGCTGATGGTGTACAATATGGTGCATGGGGTTACGTCGGCCTGTAAAGACATGTCTACCATGTGAGACATCCGAAAGGCAACGAAAACGCGAGATTATACATTTATAGAAGAGGGCCGGTGTGGGAGTCCTGGATTAGGGGGTCTCCGGACAGCCGGACTATATCCATTGGCCGGACTGTTAGACTATGAAGATACAGGATTGAAGACTTCGTCTCGTGTCCGGATGGACTCTACTCTGCATGGAAGGCAAGCTAGGCAATACAGATATGCGTATCTCCTCCTTTGTAACCGACCTTGTCTAACCCTAACCCCTCCGGTGTCTATATAAACCGGAGGGTTTTAGTCCGTAGGACAACATACAATCATACCATAGGCTAGCTTCTAGGGTTTAGCCTCTCTGATCTCATGGTAGATCTACTCTTGTACTACCCATATCATCAATATTAATCAAGCAGGACGTAGGGTTTTACCTCCATCAAGAGGGCCCGAACCTGGGTAAAACATTGTGTCCCCTGCCTCCTGTTACCATCTGCCTTAGACGCACAGTTCGGGACCCCCTACCCGAGATCCACCGGTTTTGACACCGACATTGGTGCCTTCATTGAGAGTTCCTCTGTGTCGTCGCCGTTAGGCTTGATGGCTCCTACTATCATCGATAGCGATGCAGTCCAGGGTGAGACTTTTCTCCCCGGACAGATCTTCGTGTTCGGCGGCTTTGCACTGCGGGCCAATTCGCTTGGCCATCTGGAGCAGATTGAAAGTTACGCCCCTGGCCACTAGGTCAGGTTTGGAAGCTTAAACTACACGGCCGATATCCGTAGAGACTTGATCTTCGACGGATTCGAGCCTCTGCCTTGTGCGTCACGCGGTCACGATGAGTATGCCTTAGCTCTACCATCGGACAGTGTTAAGGAGATCGCACCGACAACCGCTCCGACCCTCAATTTAGAGCCAGTTGCGCCTTCCGCGGATGGGTGAATGGATCCCGCCACGGAGGCCTTACCCTCAGCGACGATCGAGCCGAACATCGACTTTACCTTGCACGAGAGCCGTGTTGTTAAACTGCCGGATACTTCTCCGACCACGGACTCCGAACCGCCTGCGCCCGTTCCGATCGAATCTGGTTGGGCGCCAATCATGGAGTTTACCTCCGCGGATATCTATCAACACTCGCCCTTTGGCGATATACTGAATTCATTAAAGTCTCTCTCCTTGTCAGGAGATCCTGGCCGAACTATGCCCGGCAGGATTGGGATGCGGATGACGAAGAAATTCATTGCCCACCCACCACCCACTTAATAGCCACTGTCAATGACTTAACCGACATGCTCGACTCCGACTCCGAAGACATCGACGGTATGGACGACGATGCAGGAGACGAACATGAACCACTGCCCCCAGGGCACCGGACGCCCACTTCACCACATGACGTATACATGGTGGACACACCAAAGGAAAACGACGACGAGGAACGGAAGGATGCAACGAAGGGTTGTTCCCTCGAAAAGCAGTCAAAACGGCGGCGTAAGCACCACCCCAAATCCCGCCTCGGTAGAAACAACGATCATACAGACCCAGCGTTAGAGCAGGGGGAACCATTGCCGGACCACGGCAACACGGAGAATCAAGCCGAACAACCCGACTCTGTCAAAGATCATAGTCCAGATGACGTCACACCGAACAGACACCCGGAGCAACATAATGTCCATCAAAGGCTCGTTGCCACCGCGAGAAGTCTAAAAAAGCAGAAGCAAAGGCTCAAGGCTGCGAAAAACACACTCCAAATCAGATGGAACAAAGTACTCAACACAGCAGCGAAGTACGGCGGTAATCACCCTACCAAGAGCTATCCGAAGCGGAAGTTGCTACCTGAATTCGATGAGGAGGCCTTAGATCCCCCACAACTAAAAATCAGAAAAGCCATCTGGCCGGATAGGCGACCTCACGGCCAACATAGAGCGGCAAACAACGCCGCACATAAGCCAATACGCGATCCATGCGAGGACTCGCATCAAAAGGACGACACAACCAGATCCATCTATGGACCACGTAAGCGCGCTCCAGCATACAACGCAACATAACAAACATCCAAAGAACACGGTACACCCGGATACAGGGGTGCCGCACACCCCCTATGTTTCACCGATGAGGTGCTGGATCATGAATTTCCAGAGGGATTCAAACCCGTAAATATAGAGGCATACGACGGAACAACAGACCCTGGTGTCTGGATTGAGGATTATATCCTCCATATCCATATGGCTCGAGGAGATGACCTCCACGCCATTAAGTATTTACCCCTCAAACTCAAAGGGCCAGCTCGGCACTGGCTTAAGAGCCCCCCCTGAAAGTTCCATTGGAAGCTGGGAAGAGCTCGAAGATGCTTTTCGGGCAAATTTTCAGGGGACTTACGTCCGACCTCCGGACGCAGACGATTTGAGTCATATAACTCAACAGCCCGGAGAGTCGGCCCGAAAACTTTGGAACAGGTTTCTTACTAAAAAGAACCAAATAGTCGACTGTCCGGATGCCGAAGCCTTGGCAGCTTTTAAGCATAGCGTCCGTGAAGAATGGTTTGCCAGACACCTCGGCCAAGAAAAGCCGAGAACAATGGCAGCATTAACAAGCCTCATGACCCGCTTTTGCGCGGGTGAGGATAGCTGGCTAGCCAGATGCAGCATCAGCGACCCAAGTACATCCAAAGTTAGAGATGGAAACGGGAAATCACGGCGCAACAACAATAACAAACGCCGGAATAAATAAGACAGCACGAAGAGCACGACAGTAAACGCCGGATTCAAAAGCTCTCAGCCAAGTCAGTAAAAGCAGCCCTCTAAAGGCGCCAGAGACGAACTGTCCAGCCTAAACAAAATTCTGGACCAAGTATGTCAGATCCATAGCACCCCCGGTAAACCCGCTAATCATACCCACAGAGAATGTTGGGTCTTCAAGCAGTCCGTCAAGCTCAACGTCGTACACAAGGGGGAGGATACACCAAGCAAAGACGAGGATGAGCCTCCCAAGCAAGACACTGGGGAACAAAAGAAGTTTCCACCAGAAGTCAAAACAGTCAACGTGCTACACGTGATCAAGGGGAGAAACAAAGCGGCACTCCCAGAAAAATATGCCCAAGGGCCTATCACCACGGAATCCTGCCACTGGTCGTCTCAACCGATCACCTTTGACCATCGTGATTACTCAGCAAGTATCCGGTGTGCAGGATGGGCTGCCCTGGTATTAGACCCAGTAATTAATGGATACCACTTTACACAAGTCCTGATGGACGGTGGCAGCAGTCTAAACCTGATATACCAGGATACAATCCGCGAAATGGGGATAGACCCAACGAAAATTTGCCATAGCAACACTACCTTTAAAGGAGTAACGCCTGGCCCAGGGGCTCACTGCACGGGTTCCCTGCTACTAAAGGTTATATTCGGCTTCCCCGATAACTTCCGTAGTGAACATTTAACCTTCCACATTGCTCTGTTCCAAAGCGGCTATCAAGCACTACTTGGATGTGAAGCTTTTGCTCGCTTTAATGCAATACCGCATTACGCCTCCCTCACGCTCAAGATGCCCGGTCCACATGGCATCATTACAGTGAATGGAAATATTGAGCGATATTTGCGCGCCGAAGAGAGTGCGACCGCCTTGGTAGCCGCACACTAAAAACGGCCTCACCAACTAAAGCATTTGAGAGGTCGTCAAGACCACGGACACGGTTAGATGAGTTCGGCGCAGCTACATGTAATTCATACCGGATTGATGGCCACACCCCTATTACAAATACAAGGGGCTCAACGCGCGCAGACAAGTGGCAATTTTTACTCATCTTTAATTATACATGGTTTCTTTAAAAACTACCTTTTTGCACGACAACTTTTCACCTAAGTTCGTCTCTTTTACAGATGACCATTGTGCTACACCCGTCCAGGATACGGCACAACAGAGACACAGGCGCAGACGTGCAGCAGGGACCCGCTCCAAGGATTCTTTTTAGATTAAGACCCTGCGTAAACCTTTTTTACTGTCTCTTGTTGATATACATCCCTCGGATTCTCGGTACAATTGAGAAGGATGCTGACGTCTTGGCATGTGGCCATGTCAGAATAACGCACGTACCCGGACACAAGGGGCTTCTTACAAAAGGCACTATTTAGGCCCGGTTTATACCATAAAGACCGAATACCTTAGGGAGTGTTCGGCGTCGCGAGTTTGGCCTTATATGTATCAGCTCCGAATCATGTCTTTGGTCAAATGTTGGGTTTTCCCAGCTCCTGTGTTTTGGTGCCTTACGTTCCGTTCTATCGGCTAAGGCAGCACCAGGAGAACTACTGCGATTGTGCCCTGGTTCGTCCGGACGAGCACCACAGTAGAGAAAGCCGAAAACTGACTATCATGATATAGCGCGAGACTGGTCAACCACTCGATGACCTATTGGAATGTTAGAATTCCTCCGCTTTAACGAAGGGCCGTTTCCTGGCCAGGCATATACGCACCCCGAGTTCGGGAGAGTGCGGAGCCACTAGGGGCTATATAGTAGCCCCACCGTCAAACTCCTATGGCTAAGTGAAAGTGTTAAAGCATCATAGTCCGGTTGCCTCATTCGATGCGCTATCACCTCCTTAATAGGACCAATACGTTGGGTTAAGTGTGAACATGTGTTTTCTGCGAGCACCTCCGCATTATATGCGTGGGGGTTGAAGCCAATGACTGCAATCTTTCAGGTTATATACATATATACATAAACGGTCACACAGGCGGCACCATATTACTTTTCGGCAAAAGTATAAATACAGCCTTACTACATTTCATAAAAACATTGTGCTTACAATGGGAATACATGTCACTCAAACATAATATTATTCGAGCACTGGGACTCTATCAAACGAGCACCCTCAAGAACCTCTTCAAAATAGTGCTCGGCAGCTACTCGGCCTATGGCCAAACCTTGCGCCGCAACAGTGGTAGCATCCATCTCCGCCCAGTATGCCTTGACACGGGCAAAGGCCATCCGCGAGCCTTCTATGCACGCCGACCTCTTCATCGCATTGATGCGCGGCACTGCACCAAGGAACTGCTGCACTAAGCTGAAATAGATGTTCGGCTTCGGCTTCTCCGGCCACAAATGATCTACGACGGACCTCATGGCAAGTCCGGACAACCTATTAAGTTCGGCCCATTTGGCTAGCTGATCAGTCAAGGGAAGCGGACGCTCTGGAACGTTAAACTGCGACCAGAACAGCTTGTCCACTTCACGATCTGTCTGATCTCGAAAATATTCGACCGCATCGACAGCGCTTGCCGCCAAGTCCATATACGCGTCTGCCGAACTCCACAGCCGATCCAGAGGGGCATACCGCGGATCCTCGAACTTCCTCTGCAGCAGAAAGGGCTTCCCAGCCGCAATACCCCCGGTTTCGCGCAGCTCCTCCTTCTTCGCCCTCATAGCAGAGCGAGTGTCTTTGGTCACCATCGTGGCCTTTTCCAGGTCCGCTGCCTTCACTCGGTTCTCTTTTTCAAGGAGCTGGCAACGGTCGGCAGTGTCTTTTAATTCTACGGCCATCTTCTCTTTGCTTTCGCAATGCGCGGCCTTCTCGGCTCTTACCTCTTCGGTCGCCTTCAAAGCAGCCGCATTACTAACTCTTGCTTGTTCCTTGGCTCGGGCAAGTTCCGCCCGAAGGGTCTCCACGGTGGCAGCTCCGTCTACAGTCACAACATATTAAATATACTGGCATCATGCTGCTCTTATTATGTGACATTCACCAGGAAAACATTACTTACCCTATGACTCGTCAAGCCGCTTGTTAACAAGCTCGATGTCGGTGTCTGCCGCATCTAGTTGCCGCTTTAGTTCGGCAAACTCATTAGTCCGGCTAGCCACCGGAGCTTCCACCACCTGCATATAAAGGCAGTCTAGTTATTACCTGGGACTATGATCCTCTATTCCCCGCTGTTCTCAATGACAACCAGAGTCTCAGGGGCTACTATCTACACAGGGCACACCTAACATGTGCAGTACTATCAAAAAGTATGTCATTTCACGTACCTCAAAGCCTGTCAGTAGACTCATAAAGGCTTCATGTAATCCAATTTCGGCGGACGAAATTCTTTCCATCAGCGTACCCATCAACGTACGGTGTTCTTCTGAGATGGCTGCTCGCTCCAACAGCTCCCTCAGAACGTCCAACCGCATACCAGACGGTGTCAGACTCTTTTATTTGCTCTCTTCGAGAGCCGGATGCTGGGGACTTCGGGTGACTATGGGATTATCTTCTGCCCTCACCAGAGTCAGAGAGGCCCTCCGTGACGACACTTCGAGGTCGCCCGCTTCTTGAGCGGGGGAGTCCGGGGGAGGCATCTCGCTCTCCATCATCTCCGGAAGAAGATCCCCCGAAGACGAGCTCAGCTGAGAAGGGCTAAGATCCGAACTACAAGATATATGCTTCGGTTATTTTTCTCAGAGGAAAGGTAGTATACCTTCACTATTAAAGTATTTTTTGATTACTTACAACTCGTTGGAGGGTTGATCCCCGCGCGGACTTTGTGTGGCAAGAGCACCCCCTGAGGCAGGACCCTCTGTTGGAGACTTCTTCTCCCGTTTGGAGGCCTCGGTTTTTGGATCCACAGAGGCAGTCCTCTTCCTCCCCCGTAGCGAGAGAAGGTCAAAATCTTCTCCTTGGTTATCCTCCCTTATGGAGGCGCTCATTCCCTTGGTTGGAACTGGCAGTGACGGGGGCCTGCTTTCGCCCATATTATTCCCCCCGTGTCTTCCTTCGAGGGCTCCGGGCAAGGTGCGAGCTCGAGCATCTTTTCCAGTACCGGATTTTCCAAACCCTCGGGGAGGGGGGCCAAACACCGAATCATCTTCGCCTTTGTTAGCCAGTCCTGGTCAGAGGGTGATTTCTCAGAAATGACGTCATGGTAAATAAAAGACGGTGTGTTCGGCTAGAGGATTACTTACTTGTTCGGCGGCGCGGTTGCTACTCAGGCCCATGTCCTCAGTAGTGTTCGGACACTCTGTTTGCGGTCCGAAGAATGACTTGTACATCTCCTCGTGTGTCAGGCCGAGGAAACTTCGAATAGCGCGCGGTCCTTCTAGGTTGAACTCCCACAAGCGAAGGGGTCGGCGTTTGCAAGGCTGGACTTGACGAACCAGCATGACTTGCATTACCATAACCAAATTAAAATCTCCCTCGAAGAGATCTCGAATGCGGCTTTGCAGTATAGGCACGTCCTTGGCTGGACCCCAACTCAGCCCTCTGCTAATCCATGACATTAGTTGTGGTGGGGGGCCCGAGCGGAAAGTGAGGGGAGCCACCCATTTGGTACTTCTGGGGGCTGTGATGTAAAACCACTCCTGTTGCCATAATCCGGACACCTCTAGAAAGGAACCTTTTGGCCACGGAGCTCCCACAATCTTGCTTATTAATGCTCCTCCGCATGCTGCGTGTTGTCCCTCGATTGTCTTCGGCTTCACATCAAAGGTCTTGAGACACAGGCCGAAGTGAGGGGTAATGCGGAGGAAGGCCTCACACACGACAATTAATGCCGAGATGTGAAGAAAGGAGTCCGGGGTTAGATCGTGGAAGTCTAGCCCATAGTAAAACATCAAACCCCTTACGAAGGGATCCAGAGCGAGGCCTAGACCTCAGAGGAAGTGGGAGATGAACACGACGTCTTCGTTGGGTTCAGGAGTAGGGACGACCTGCCTTCGGGCAGGCAGCCGATGCGAAACCTCAGCGGTCAGGTATCTGCCTCCCTCAACATCTTGATATCCTCTTCCGTAATGGAGGAGGGCATCCATCGGCCTTGAAGGCTAGATCCGGACATGGTTGAAGATCCGGAGCACCTGACCTGGGCTTTGGGTGTTAGAATTCGAGGCGGGGGAAGGATTCGATTGAGCACGGGAGGGAAAAAAATGAAAGCCTTGGCCCTTTATAAAGAGGGTGAATACCAAGCGTCCTCTCCGTGGCCGTTTGGGGCTTGCCTATAATCTAGGAGTCCTAGACGCGGTTGGGTTACCCACGCCCGTATTGATGAGAATCCCGTGATAAGGGGACACGATCTTTGCTTTGATGAGACGTGTCAAAAAACTACCTTGCGTTATGTGCGGGGCTAGTTAAAAGAAACGGTTCGAATAATCGTCGGGCCATGACATAATGTCGTGTTGCCAAAACAAGTCAGCAAATTGAATTTGTGGAAATATTGTTCTCTCTACGGTGGTATGTGGAACTTATTTTGCAGGGTCGAACACTATCCTTGAATTCAAATTCTTCCGTGGTATATTCAGAGGAGGAACCCGCCTTGCAATGCCGAAGACAATACTACACTCCGGACTCGTCGTCATTGAAAGCCTGGTTCAGGGGCTACTGTGGGAGTCCAGGATTAGGGGGTCTCCGGACAGCCGGAGTATATCCATTGGCCGGACTGTTAGACTATGAAGATACAGGATTGAAGACTTCGTCTCGTGTCCGGATGGGACTCTACTTGGCGTGGAAGGCAAGCTAGGCAATACGGATATGTGTATCTCCTCCTTTGTAACCGACCTTGTGTAACCCTAACCCCTCCGGTGTCTATATAAACCGGAGGGTTTTTGTCTGTAGGACAACATACAATCATACCATAGGCTAGCTTCTAGGGTTTAGCCTCTCTGATCTCGTGGTAGATCTACTCTTGTACTACCCATATCATCAATGTTAATCAAGCAGGACATAGGGTTTTACCTCCATCAAGAGGGCCCAAACCTGGGTAAAACATTGTGTCCCCTGCCTCCTATTACCATCCGCCTTAGACGCACAGTTCGGGACCCCTACCCGAGATCCGCCGGTTTTGACACTGACAGCTGGTGTGACAGGTACCATGAGGGCGTCGAGCTCAGCCAAAGACGAAGGACCGCCGAGCACATCCGAGACGGAGGACGGGCCGCTATGAGCAGGTGCGGGAGCCGGTGCAGGAGCTGGTGTGGGAGCTAGTGCAGGAACTGGTGCGGGAGCCGGTGCAGGAGCAGGTGCTGGTGCAATGCTAGTCGAGCTTCCCTCGAAGAAGTTGGCAAGGAGAAAGTGCGCTACATGTTTATTTGGTTTTTCCCTGCTCCAATTGACGATAGCCGGAACCAACACACCATACGAAGCTGCAATCTCATGTTTTGCGGCAGCTACCACTACTGCGACTGTCTCAGTTGATTTCTTATCAACCACAATCGCAACCTTCTTGTCGATGTTTTCTTTAGTTAACCTCTGTCTTTCCTTTCTCTCCTCCGTGGTCTCACGATAGTACTTCTTCCACGTGGCGCCGTCTCCAACGCCGTGCACGCATACATAAAATGGCCGAGTGTCCACCGGGAGTTGTTCAATATGTTCAGGGCCCGGTTGAATGGGGTGTCCCACTTGGGCCTCGCCAACGCCTCAGACGGTGAGTCGCTTTCGGCCGCAATCTTGTGATGCTGCTCTCTGCAAAAGGAACAAGGATCATTTACAAATAAGACTAAATGTGTAGCCGAATTGATCAGAAGCTAAAATTACCAGCAGTCTCATGAACTCCGTCATGACCGCGTCCGTCTCAAAAACCTTCTTCACTGGGTCCCAATGGTACCGGGCCCTGAGGACGTCATGCTCCTGCGGGACGGTGAACTCCGCCAAGGGGTCTGGGATGCCCAGACTTTCGCGTTCCGCGTCCTCCTTGGCCCATATGGACCTCTTCCCCGTGTAACCACGCCTTCCAAGGTGGTGACACCCCATGTTCCTCTCTTGAAGCCCCTTCATGTACTTCAACTTTTCTTTGGAAGCTTCAGCATCGCAAGCCGCCTTGAATATTTCAAACTACTCTTCCGTAATTGTCGGATTATCCTTTACAATTTGGGAATAGGGTTCCTTTTTGTCGATGATCCTTGCTTTCACCCTTACTTTCCAGGCGGCCAATGCGTCGCTAAACTTGCTCATGGCGAATTTGTTTATCTTCTTCATTGCCGGGTCTTTATTTGGATCAGTATATTTCTTTTCATCCTGGCCCAGGAACAAGAATACCTAGTGTAGCTTCGTTAGGAGGGAGGGCCTCATATTTTCTATCTTCTTTAGTTTCTCATCATTGATGGTGGAGGTTGTCCGTATGATGCATCCTATTTGATTGCCGTAGCACGCTCGCGCTTCTGCATGCTCTTTTGGCTCAAAATTGCCGTCGTCCACCTCCGTGACCACCACTATAGTAGTGATGAGCTGGTTTGGGCGTCGACATCTCCTCTTCGGTTTCGGTTCTATGCCGGCTTCCCCAGTCTCGGTGCCGGTCTCGGTGCCGGTCTGGGTCTCAACGCCAGTCTCGGCGCCGGTCTCGATGTCGGTCTCGGACGTGACAGGTGGGCCCAGCAACAACAACCGTTGATCGTCGACAAGGTTCAAAAATTCGTCTGCCGCCAGGTAGATGTCGTTGCAATCACCAGAACCCAGTCCTTCATTGTTGCTAGCCATGTTTCCTATGATTAAATCTAGTCAATTAATTCTAGACCTAATAAAATGAATAATGACATAAAAAGGCCTACGTTTCGCAGGAACGTTGATTCCTTCCCGGCGCGGCAAATCCTGGGCACTCGATATGTCCTAGTTTGTAGCACAAGTCATGCGAACTTCACAGAAAATTTCGGCATGACCTTTGCTAAAAAGTGGACAAATCGAGCACTTGGAATTTCCCAAAATGGAAATGAATCAACATTCTGGCAAAACATAGGCCACTCGGCTTCATTCCCTGGAAACAACAAAAGGCCACTTGGGCACAATCGAACCACTTCAATGTTGCATATAACAGGACCACTTTAGAACATGTACATGAGCAACTAAAAAAGTAGATAAACATGAGCAAACACAATTGAGGAATTTTCATATATCATGACCACTTCAATGTTTGACACTTCAAGAAAATCTACACAAATTTAAAATTATGAACCCTAGAACTCAATTAAAATTATGTCCTAAATTTCTGTCATAATAAAAAACCAGTAAAAATTAAGAACCTAGTACACTTGTAGCACTGATAGAAATTTATATTTGTATACTAATTTTTCTCTTTAAAGTAAACCCTACTGCCTAATTAACATCTAGTTAAACCCTACTGCCCTAGTACTTAAGCATCTACAAGTACTAACTAATTAGATGAACCCTAGCTAGCTACTTAAGCATCTACAACTACTTAAGCACCCATTGATGAACCCTAGGAATTATACAGCTACTTAAGCATATATTGGGTGCAGAACAACTATATAAGTACTTAAGCAACTATATATACAACCCTATAATATATTTAGTTAACTACTTAAGCATATACAAGTTTGTCCTACAAATAATATTTAGTAAAGTACTTAAGCATATACAAATCTGTCCTAAAAATTCAGTTAACTACTAATTTCATTCATTTAGGTCATTCATTTAACTTCACTAATTAACCTAGTAAAACCCTACTTCCCTAACTAAAAAATATCTAATTAACATCTACTAGTACCACTACTGCCCTAACCTAATTAACCTAAGTTAATTCCTAGGGTCTTGTTATATGTTGTTGCTCTACTGCCCTAACCTAATTAACCTAAGCTAATCTAATTAACATCTACTAGTACTACTACTGCTAATTCCTAGGGTTCATAACTAGATTTACCTAAGTTAATTAACCTAGAGAGGAGGAGTGGGGCTTAAAGAGAGGATGGCATTGAGGGTGGCTCGGGAGAATGGTTGCGAGGAGGCAGGGGCGTCGAGGGAGGCAGGGGTGGCGAGGAGCAGACGAGAGTGGCTCCGAGGGCGCACGGCTCTGGTGGCGGTGATGGCACGCGACTCCAGTGACGGCGACGGAGGCAGGGCGACGAGGGGGCAGGGGCGGCGAGGACCGAACGAGGGTGGCTCCGGGGGCGTGCGGCTCCGGTGGCGGCGATGGCACATGTCTCCGGTGACGTCGACGGAGGTAGGGGTGGCGAGGAGCAAGGGCGGCGAGGGAGAGGTTGGGGAGACGCGAGAAGAATGGGGAATTGGGGGAAAGAGGGACGCCCGTGCAGGGGCAAGTCAAACTTAGTGGTAGTCTTTTTAGCCAAAATGCAATATAGCTGCTGTAAGATTCTATGTATAGGATTTTCCCTGGTGGTGCCTTTGTATCCCCTATTACTTTTTAAGTTTTATTTGGATTCAAGGTTTTTATTTTGTTTGAATAAAAATGGACAATCATGCTTCCTTTGATGGAGGGGAGAATCTTTTATCCGATGAGTCATAGATATTTAGATGAATGTGCAATTATGGCGTTTATACTGAATTTGCTTTGAATGATAAGTTCTACTATACGTTCAATATTTTTGCTCAAGAAAGATTATTATAAGTCTTCCACACTTTAGTATCGATTGAGGAGACGAGGTTGACAACTTGATGGGATGGATCACTTTTATTTCCAGATTTCTAAATGAATTACCTGGTGAACTAATAAAAGTAGTGATCCCGGTATATATGGAAGAACAAGTTGTTGTTAAGGTTGAAAAATAATTGAAACAAATTTGAATAACTATTAGGCTGGTTTGCTGAAGCACATCATGATGAATGGGCGGCAATGGAGCAATCGGTGTATGGTCTCTGGCTTGCATGTAATGAGGCAAGAGATGAGAGACGGATTGTCGATCCACATGAAATCATGAATTTGGTGGTAGCATTCACATGGAAGAGTGGAATGCAATCAAGAGGAAGAATGAAAACCGAGCAATCCTAATATCCAGCAGCGCTAGACCATACCGGAGAAGGGCTAGATCAAAACCAACTCCGATGGTGCAATCTCCAAGTATGGAGAGAAAGGTGGTGGAGGTGTGGTGCTGACAGATCATGATGGGGCGTTTAGATGACCCAGAGATGATCGATATTCTAGTCTGCAAGCGTGAAGTCTAGGTGCCGACCGAGATCAATGCCCAGAAGTTGCATGTGGAGCTGGATAACATGGCGGTGGTCAGCATGCTTAATGACCCAATGAAAAATCTCTCCATTGTTGGGTCGTGGATTGAGTAGATCAAGGGGATGCTAGAAGACTTTCAGGAGGCCAAGGTGTCTTGGGTGGAACGATTTGCAAACAGTGTCGCTGATAGGTTAGCTAAAGTAGGGAAGAATTCTAAAGTGTAGATGCATCCGCTGCAGGAAAAATATATCTAGGTACATCATGTAGATGCATCTGCCGCAATATACAGTAGTAGGGTAAACAAAGACATTCTTAGAAATTAAGGAAGTGTTTACAAAAAGACTTCACCTACTCACTGATACTCTCCGTCATATCTACTTTTCCTAATGCTTTTGCTCTTGTTTTGGACTCTAATTTGCATGATTTGAATGAAACTAACCCGGACTGACGTTGTTTTCAGCAGAAATACCATGGTGTTGTTTTTTGTGCACAAATAAAAATTCTCGGAATTGGATAAAACATTTTGGAGAATTATTTTGAAATAAATAATCCAGCTGCCGACAAGGCACCAGGGCGCACCACCCCTCTGGCGCCCCCTGGTGGGTAGTGAGGCCCACGAGGCTCTGCTGACCCTAATTCCAACTCTATAAAATCCTATTTTTGGAGAAAAAAATAAGAGAGGAAGTTTCATCGTGTTTCACTATACGGAGCCGCCGCCACCTCCTGTTCTTGATCGGGAGGCTAGATCTAGAGCCCGTTTAGGGCTTCATAGAGGGGAATCTTCGGTCTTCATCATCACCAACCCTCCTTCATCACCAATTCCATGATACTCCCTACCGGGAGTGAGTAATTCCTTCATAGGCTTGCTGGACAGTGAGGGGTTGGATGGGATTCATCATGTAATCGAATTAATTTTGTTAGGGCTTTATCCCTAGTATGCACTATGTTCTGAGATTGATGTTGCTATGACTTTGGTATGCTTAATGCTTGCCACTAGGGCCCGAGTGCCATGATTTCAGATCTGAAATGTTTATGTTTTCACCATTATATCTACGTTCTTGATCCGATGTTGCAAGTTATACGCACCTATTACGTGTTATGATCTGCATACCCCAAGGTGACAATAATTGGGATTCTTTCCGGTGATTATCGTAATTTGAGAAGTTCATGTATTCACTATCTGTTAATGCTTTGTTCTGGTTCTCTATTAAAAGGAGGCCTTAATATCCCTTAGTTTCCTTATGGACCCCGCTGCCACGGGAGAGTAGGACAAAAGATGTCATGCAAGTTCTTTTCCATAAGCATGTATGACTATTTACAGAATACATGCCTACTTTATATTTATGTACTGGAGCTAGTTCTGTGTCCCCCTAGGTTGTTATATGATGAATATCATCCAACGAAATGACCGATCCAATGCACACGAGTTTTCCACATATTGTTCTTGCTAAGTTACTATTGTTGTTGTTATTGTTACAACTGTTACAAAACTATTGCTATTACTGTTACCGTTACTATTATTATTATCACTGCTATCAAAACTATCATACTATTGTGCTATTGATCACTTTGCTACAGATATTTAATCTCTAGGTGTGGTTGAATTGACAACTCAACTGCTAATACTTACAAATATTCTTTTGCTTCTCTTGTGCCGAATCTATAAATTTGGGCTGAATACTCTACCCTCGAAAACTATTGCGATCCCTTATACTTGTGGGTTATCACTCACCGGTTGAACTCGCTTTCTCTTCAATGTGTTTGAGTTTTGTAGTATATTTAAATTAAGAGCCAAGAGCTGTACAAACTCCTTATGTACCATCTATATACCCTTAATATTCCTACCATAATGTAGTTGAAGACATTTGATTGCAATCTACAATTTACATTACGTATGCATGTTAGATAAAGTAAACATATTATAACCAGAGATGAAGATTTTGCAATAACATTGTCCTGTACATGTTTAGATGTGGCCAAATGTGCATATTTTTTGTTCATTTTCAGTGTCACCATCTAACATGTCTTCTTGATGGTGTGTACAACTATGTAAAGGAACACGAGCTCTTAGATCTGACAAAGCCGGGAGATCTATGAGACGATTAAAATATGAAGCTATAGAGTTGAAAACTGTTCTTGTCAATACATGTTCTTCTTCTCCATGTATTCCATAAGATTCTCCCACTCCATTGGTGCCGTGTGAGCGTCTGATGCGTGATGATGATCACTAGTTAACACTAGATACAACACAAGACACCGGAATTTTTAAATATTTATGTCGAAATGTGTACACATGCACGTAATTATTTTAAGTTCAAGGAAATGAAGTAGCAATAAAAACATAACTAGAATAAAGGTCTTAACCCGAATAGAAGCGTAAATTTTAAATCTTGCAAAAGAACAACACCTTTCATGCTATTTTTCCACAAAAAAGGATCCATACGCGTAGATCTGAACACATGTGGAAATTGGAAATTTGATGGGGTACCAGAGGGAGAATTGAGACCTAGTCCTTTAGGATGAGAATCAAACTAAAAGAATCTAGACGAGCATGTCAGATAACCGAATCATATGCAAAAGTATGATCGACAACATCTTATGTTATTTGATTATTGTAATAATACTGCTAATTTAAATATAGGTACAAAGTATACACATGTTGTAATGGTTTACTGAACTCAACTTGAAAATCACAATTGACATGCCCTAGAAATTTCTAGGAATATGTTTACCTAATATACACTAGAAACCACTATGAGAATATATTTTTAGTGTCTATGATTTAGAAATCTCTACCATGATATTGAATAATAAAAAAATATAAGCATGCATATATACACAAATATATGTGTATACACAATATAGTTTATGCAATATTAACACAATTATTAAAAATATTATTTAACAAGAAAGAGAATTTTTGTTACATTATACAATTTACATTTCACAAAATCAAATTTACTAAATTATATACATTACAAATGTATACCAAAGAATACTATTATTATTATTTAGAACATTATTAGGGTATAACTATGATGGCTAAGTAATAGAAACTTGCATTAATTAAAATTCTAATATGGTACAATTAGATTAATATAAATACAAAAGTTTAGTGTAAACTCCATATCTCATAGGGTTGCAACCCAAGTCATAAATAGCCTAATACCAGGCTTAGAGATAGCAGTGACACTTGTCTGGAAGGACCACTATGCTGTGTCTCCTCTGAAACATGTAATCACATACAAGCCTTCACCACACTCATCTTTACTTTACGAGTAAATCCATAGCACTTCAAACTGGTGCCCCCCCCCCCCCCCCCCCCCCCCGAAAAACCTAGTCAGGTAAGATTAGGAGATACAAACTTCGAAAGAATGAAATTTTGTGGAAATGGATACAAACATGTGATGTTACATTTCTTTCCGGATGGCTAAACATCTCGATTGTATGGAAAACTTTAATACTCGCAAAATCAATCTTTTCGGCACCCTTATCACAGTATCCATCGACCCAATAATTCAGGAAATGAAGCAATGGAAGCTCCCAGTTGTATAGTCGTATTCGAATATCAAGACCATATGGCTCACTACATTGTTCTCCACCTCCTCCTCACTTGTAACTGGAAGTGATTGGTACACTTAATTCTTCTCGAGTTTATCAAAGTAATCACAACAGTCAAAAGTTGCTATAAGAGGTACCCCTTTGAGAATGAGATCTTTCATGTCTTTCTGATCGGAATTTCCACACGATGAACCCAGGATTGTGCGTGTTTGCGACCCCTTCCAATATGAACAAGTAGCCACAATACCATATCTCTCGAATATGTCAAGCACATCACCTGGTTGATACTCCTTCGTAGCCCCAACATGTTCCTCTAAAAATTTTACAAGCTCTGTCTATTCGAAGTGGATATTTGAAGGCCCAATATGTGCCTTTGATTTTTTTGAACCCCATTTCCACGCCACCTGAAATAACACTGAACTGACAAGTTTCTCCAACTTGGCCACGTGGTTTCAGGATGATGTTGGCTTTCTTGTATTTATAGCGCAGATGGTTCACCACATCATCATTTTCCTGGCTTTCGGGTAAATAGAATGAGGGTACTTCATGCTAACCCAAAATGAAAAAAAGCGAGTCAACAAAAATTTAGAAAATACCAAAAAATATATACTTCAGATTATTTAGTTGTAGTGACAACTCTAACTCGAGAAAAGTACATTACTCTTCCTGGATTAGTTCGCACCTATGGTTCTAAGTAATTTACCAAATGTTTAATAGTCACTTTGGGCCCTCACAAGTTTATGCTTATAGTTACAGATGTGCTCACTAATGATGCATGTTAATTGTACTACGTCGGTGCATAAGTACATGACTTCTTGAAACAAAAGTATCATTTTGTTACTTTGACTACTAGGTATAAGAATATTCTTACAGGGAATAAGAAGTATAAAAAATATCAAACTGATAAGAATGTATTAATAGTAACATCTGATTTACCCGCAAAAAAAATAGTAACATCTGATTTGTCATGAAATTAGTTTCACGATGTTTTAGCGAGAAGTCGTAGCCTTTCGGGCATGCTGGCTAGCCGGCTGCAGCCACGCGGATAGCCGTGCTGGTTGGCCGGCCGCAGCTGCGTGCATGCGTAGTCGGGCATGCTAGTAGGTCGGCCGATGCCGTGTCCATGTGCGCGCGTAGCCATGCCGCCACAACCGCGCGGACGGGCTGGCCCATCTGCGTGCTGGTCGCCGTTGCGGGTGCAGACGCGCTGTGGCTGCTCTGCCCGAGCCGGAGCGAGCCCGTGCCAGGGCTGCTGTGCTTGCGTCGGGCCGCATGCGTGCCGGAGCACATCGGGCGTGTTTGGTTGCCCGCATTAGGCCCATCCTAGCCCGCGTGGAAAAAAAGTGGCCCGTTTGGTTGCCTACGTTCACTGTGCGGCCCACATCACACGGAACATAAAGCACCTCCAGGCCAGGCCCAAGGGAAACGCCTGAATCGGCAGTAGCTCGCGAGTCTGGCTGGGGCGAGGCAGGGGAGGGTGACGCGCTTCTCCCCTCGTGCAAGCAGGGGAGATGGCGCGAGCTCGCCCGCGTCGCCGAAAAATCGGCTGGAGGATTTCGGCTCACCTCCCGCCGAGTCCACCCCTATTTAGCCCCTCCCTCACCGCCCCAACTCCCGCCACCATTCTCCCTCCGTTCGAGCTTTCCCGCCAACGTGCATTGGCACCGACGAGCAGGTAAGCAACGCATCTTCATCGGTCGGCGATCCACGGTGTCGGCGCACTTCACCGGCCTGCGTTGATCTTCCACGACCGTCCCCCATCATCCTCGAGTTGCAGCCATGGCCTCGGTGAGTTCAATCCCCCTTTCTCTCTGTTCCTTCTTCCTAGATCTGAGCTACAACTAGGGTTTGATCTAGATGCATGGTTGGTTAGTGGTCTGATCTGTGAGCTGATATGGTTGATTGCTATGGTGCGGTTGCAATTTGTGGTAGGGCTAGATGTTCAAGCATGTGGTAGGCTAGATTAGTAGTAGAGTTTGAAGTTGAACCTTGTGCTTGTGTTGATTCATGCTTAGAGCTGTGATTTGTAGCTATTGGTGGTCTATTTGTAGCATGCTATTTGTTGTAGATGTATGTTCCTGCTCATAGATTGTCCGCTATGCTTGGTATGATAGAGATGAAGCATGTTCTTACTATGATAGTGATGAACCATGTACATGTATGCTTCTGATTTCATGGATTGTCCGGTATGTTGTGTGCTATGCTTACTATCAATGTGTGCTACAATTGTAGGACATGACCACGCAGACACAAGATCTTAGTCAGGCCCTTGTCCTGTCCGACAACCAGTTTGCTCCATCGTTTGTCGAGGACTCGCAGCCTATGTCCGAGATGGCACCTGATTCAGAGGTGTTCGTGTTTGATTCCCTCTATGTGCCCGTAGTGCTCGTTGAGCCAACTACTGCTGCTGCTGCTGCCGCTACATTCAAGCTAGCAGCAACAAAGACAAAGAAGGATGGTAGGTCGAACAACATGAAGTGGCAGCCGTTCATGTCCACGTTCGTGCTGAACAAGATGTGTGAGCACATCTCTAGTGGAGTTAGGACTGATAAGGGCTTCAAGGAGATGCACTTGAACACCGTTGCGAAGCAGGTGTTCGAGTTCTGTGGGCAAGAGGTGTCTGCCACCCAGGTGTACAACCACCTGAGGAAGTGGAGAAGTCGATGGATCCAAGTGTCCAAGCTGAGAGACCTTAGCGGCACCTCATGGGATGAGAACACTTGCTCCATAGTTCTAGAGGCAGAGCACTACGCCGGCCATGTCGCGGTTAGCTCACAACCCTCTTCCTTTTCATACTGTCCACCATTGCCTACTCCTAATCGCAACTAACAACACTTGTGTTTCATTCTTACGACCACCCAAGGGACGCTGAGTTCCTCAACACACCATACAGAACTATAGCCAGATGCAGCACATCTTCTCCTTCGGGCTGGCAACTAGGAAGCATGCCATGGGCTCGGTGGAGCCTCTTGGTTCTCCCATGCCAGACTTCCCTGGGACCCCGGACGTCGAGGTCCTTGATGGCCCTGACAAGCCCTCTGCGAAGCCCTTCGACAAGCCATTTGACCCCGTCCATGATAGGAAGAGGAAGAGAGGAGGCCTGATGGAGGAGGAGATCAATGTCTTTTGCAGCATGACTAAGGCGGTGAAGGAGGTGGCAATAGCCATTAGGGAGTGCAAGCCCCTCGATGTCCACCCTGACCTGTATGGCGCTGTCATGACCCAGGGTGGCTTCAGCGACGAGGCTCTGATGGCAGCTCTCGGCCACCTGCTTGACAACAAGGCCCAGGGTGTTGGGTTCGTTGCCATGGCTGACGCTCACAGGGTGTTGTGGCTCAGGAGCTGGCTGGGTAAGCACTACTACTAGAGTAGTGCTGCCTGTGAGCGTTCATGATCCCCGACGGTGACGGTGGTGGCGATGACGACGACGATGATGATGACGATGTACATTTTGTGTAGCTAGGGCTCACAAACTATTTGATGGTCTGTATATTTTGGTGAGGTGGTATATACTAACCCCTCACGCTGATGGTGAACTTGCGGTGGTAGGACGACACCCTCTTTTGGATGTGGTGGTAGGTTAACACCAAGGTAGTGCTAGGAAGAACTTGCTATGCCATATGATCATGCATGCTTTACTTCTCATCTGCTCCATTGTTGTTTGTGTGCTACTTTGCTTGCTACTTGTGTGCTCCATTGATTTGCTGCTCAACTCTTGATCTTGTGCATTGCTAGGGCAAGTGGTATGCCGTGTTCATTGGTAAGGTCCCAGGGGTTTATAGTTCATGGGAAGAAGCTAGTGCACAAGTGGCATCATATAACAACAGCACCCATAGAGGGTTCAAGACTACGTAGGCAGCAGAACAAGCTTACTCCGAGTGGGTGAGAAAGCACGGCAGCAGTGTTGACAATGGCAAGGTTGGAGGTGTCAAGGTGGATCGTCAGTTTGGGCTGAAGCTGAAGAACTTCATCACCTTCGCCCGTTCATCGCCATTGCGGTGCTATGGCGTTGGTGTGCTAGGTGTGGGTAAGCTCACCAACTAGGGTACAAGGTAAGCACAACATGTACGCCGTATGCAACCAAACACCGTGTTCATGTGCCGCTCGGGCCAATGCAGGCAACCAAATAAAGTGCACTTGCGTATTACCTAATGCAGAGACCCTAGATGCAGGCAACCAAACAACTTGAAGATGACACATTTGGGGCTGTTTTTCTCAACCAGGCTGGGTTGAGAAGTGTATCCAAGGCAACTACTGTTGAAAACTTGAACCAAACACGCCCATCATGTATGTCATGCTAGCATTGGCGACGTGCTCGTGCGAGCCCAGTTGTGCGTGCTGCACACTCAAGTTGCTGGCTACCGTGCTCTTGTAGTCGTGCTAGCGTGCTACTCCCTCTGTTCTAAAATATATGACTCAACTTTATACTAACTTCAAAGTTAGTATAAAGTTGAGTAATCTATTTTAGAACGGAGGGAGTAGCTAGCTAGCTTCTGGCTTGAAACATAAACATATACTATCAGATAGAGCACGTTGACAAGATTAGATTGAGACTTTACAAGACGCCTCCTCCCCAAGAAAAGCTTAGGGTTCCTTTGCCTCCCGTCGGCGCCCCAGGCGGTTCGCCTCATCTTAGGTGGCCTTAGTTGCACTAGTTCCCAACACATCAAATACAATGTTAATTTTTATAGATGTACTAGTTCAACGAAGAGATGGTGATACAAGTGTAGTAATGATAGTAGATATTAATTTTTGTAATAGAAACAATAAAAATAGCAAGGTAGCAAGTAACAAAAGTGAGCACAAACGGTGCAATGCTTGAAAATAAGGGATATGGTTCATACTTTCACTAGTGCAATCTCTCAATAGTGCTAACATAATTAGGTCATATGGCAATCCCTCAACGTGTGATAAAGAATCACTGCAAGTTCTTATCTAGCAGAGAACATAAGACAAAATTGTTTGTAGGGTACGAAACCACCTCAAATATATCCTTTCCAATTGATCTATCGAGCTATTCCTATAAGTGTCACAAACAGCCCAAGAGTCCGTACTAAAATAACACCATATGATACACATCAACCAACTCTAATGTCACCTAGATACTCTAATGTCACCACAAGTATCCGTGAGTTGATTATATGATATGCATCAAACAACTTTAGATTGATAATATTCAATCCAACACAAAGAACCTCAAAGAGTGCCCCAAGATTTCTACCAGAGAAACAAGGACGAAAACATGCATCAAACCCTATGCATAGATTACCCCAATGTCACCTCAGAAATCCGTGAGTTGAGTGCCAAAACATACATCAAGTGAATCAATATGATATACCCCATTGTCACCACAGGTATTCATATGCAAGTCATACATCAAGTGTTCTCAAACCCAACAAGTATTCGATCTGATATTGATGAAATCTGACAGGTAAAACTTAATTCATCGCAACAAGATAGAGAGGGGAAAACACCATATGATCCAACTATATTGACAAAGCTTGTGATACATCACGATCATGCCAAATCAAAAACACGCACGCGAGAGAGAGATCAAACACATAGCTACTAGTAAAAACCCTCGGCCTCGAGGGTGGACTAGTCCCTTGTAGGATCGAAAGTATGTCTAGAGGGGGTGATTAGACTACTTGACCAAATAAAAATATAACATTTTCCCAATTTTAAGTCTTGGCAGATTTTAGCAACTTATCACAAGTCAAGCAATCAACCTACACATGCAATTCTAAGAGTATAGCAGTGGAATGTCAATCATTGCATATGAAGGTAAAGGGGAGGAGTTTAGAGGGAGCAAACTCAATGTAGACACGGAGATTTTTGGTGCGGTTCTGATAGGTGGTGCTATCGTACATCCACGTTGATGGAGACTTCAACCCACGAAGGGTAACGGTTGCGCGAGTCCACAGAGGGCTCGACCCATGAAGGGTCCACGAAGAAGCAACCTTGTTTATCCCACCATGGCAATCGCCCACGAAGGACTTGCCTCACTTGGGTAGATCTTCACGAAGTAGGTGATCTCCTTGCCCTTACAAACTCCTTGGTTCAACTCCACAATCTTGACGGAGGCTCCAAGTGACACCTAACCAATCTAGGAGACACCACTCTCCAAAAGGTAATAGATGGTGTGTTGATGATGAACCCCTTGATCTTTGATGTCTACTACACAACCTTCTTCCTATAGACGTTGTTGGGCCTCCAAGTGCAGAGGTTTGTAGGACAGTAGCAAATTTCCCTCAAGTGGATGACCTAAGGTTTATCAATCCATGGGAGGCGTAGGATGAAGATGGTCTTTCTCAAACAACCCTGCAACCAAATAACAAAGAGTCTCTTGTGTCCCCAACACACCCAATACAGTGGTAAATTGTATAGGTGCACTAGTTCGGCGAAGAGATGGTGATACAAGTGCAATATGGATGGTAGATATAGGTTTTTGTAATCTAAAAATATAAAAACAGCAAGGTAACTAATGATAAAAGTGAGAACAAACGGTATTGCAATGCATTGAAACAAGGCCTAGGGTTCATACTTTCACTAGTGCAAGTTCTCTCAACAAGGATAACATAATTAGATCATATAACTATCCCTCAACATGCAACAAAGAGTCACTCCAAAGTCAATAATAGCGGAGAACAAACGAAGAGATTATTGTAGGGTACGAAACCACCTCAAAGTTATCCTTTCTGATCGATCTATTCAAGAGTCCGTAGTAAAATAACACAAAGCTATTCTTTCCGTTCGATCTATCCTAGAGTTCGTACTAGAATAACACCTTAAGACACAAATCAAGCAAAACCCTAATGTCACCTAGGTACTCCAATTTCACCTCAAGTATCCCTGGGTATGATTATACGATATGCATCACACAATCTCAGATTCATCTATTCAACCAACACAAAGAACTTCAAAGAGTGCCCCAAAGTTTCTACCAGAGTCAAGACAAAAACGTGTGCCAACCCCTATGCATAATTTCACAAGGTCACAGAACCCGCTAGTTGATCACCAAAACATACATCAAGTAGATCACGTGAATATCCCATTGTCACCACGGATAAGCACATGCAAGACATACATCAAGTGTTCTCAAATCCTTAAAGACTCAATCCGATAAGATAACTTCAAAGGGAAAACTCAAACCATTACAAGAGAGTAGAGGGGGAGAAACATAATAAGATCCAACTATAATAGCAAAGCTCGCGATACATCAAGATCGTGCCAAATCAAGAACATGAGAGAGAGAGATCAAACACATAGCTACTAGTACATACCCTCAGCCCCAAGGGTGAACTACTCCCTCCTCGTCATGGAGAGCGCCGGGATGATGAAGATGGCCACCGGTGAGGGATCCCCCCTCCGGCAGGGTGCCGGAACAGGGTCCCGATTGGTTTTTGGTGGCTACACAGGCTTGCAGCGGGGAAACTCCTGATCTAGGTTTCTTTTCTGGGGTTTCTGTATTTATAGGAATTTTTGGCGTCGGTCTCACGTTAGGGGGGGGGGTCTCTGAGTTATCCACGAGATAGGGGGGCGAGCCCAGGGGGTAGGGCGTGCCCTCCACCCTCGTGGATGGCTCACGACTCTTCTGTCCCAACTCTTTTACTTCGGGGGCTTCTTTTGGTCCATAAAAAATCATCAAAAATTGGCACGTCAATTGGACTCCGTCTGGTATTCCTTTTCTGTAAAGCTCAAAAACAAGGAAAAACATAAACTGACATTGGACTCTAGGTTAATAGGTTAGTCCCAAAAATCATATAGAATAGCATATGAATGCATATAAAACATCCAAGATGGATAATATAATAGCATGGAACAATAAAAAATTATAGATACATTAGAGACATATCAAGCATCCCCAAGCTTAGTTCCTACTCGTCCTCGAGTAGGTAAATGATAAAAACAGAATTTTTGATGTGGAATGCTACCTAACATAATTATCAATGTAATTTTATTTATTGTGGCAAGAATATTCAGATCCATAAGATTCAAAACAAAAGTTTAATATTGACATAAAAATAATAATACTTCAAGCATACTAACAAAGTAATCATGTCTTCTCAAAATAACATGGCCAAAGAAAGTTCATCCCTACAAAATCATATAGTTTGGCTATGCTCCATCTTCACCACACAAAATATTCAAATCATGCACAACCCCGGTGACAAGCCAAGCAATTGTTTCATACTTTTGATGTTCCCAAACCTTGTCACAGCCCTAGAATGTTGGTTGTAATTAGTTGCATCAGTGAGCATATTGCATCATGTTAATTTTCAATTAAAGCTGAAATGGGGATGATAAAGCCCTAGCACCAGAAGAACTCAAATAGGTTCAACCAAAATATTTTCAATGAACTGAAAATATCCTTATAAAATGTTCATGATTTATGGAAAAAGGTGAAAGCCTCTACCTGAGATGATGCATATTTTTTCCAGGACATTTTGGTCATTGATTTAATCATTATGGTATTTGAGTTGGAGTTTAAAATTAACCATTAAATATTGGTTGCTCCAAATATTCTGAAATTTGTTGTGTGGTTTGAAAATAATTCAAATATTCCTCACAAACATTTACAGAATTAACCAAAGTGTTTCGGTTGGTATTTTATTTGCAAAACAGTAGAAGAAATTAGAAAACTGAAACAAATAATAAAAGAGAGGGAGAGGAGGCCACTAGGCCACCAACCTGGCATAGCCTGCCTAGCCCAGCCGAACCAGCCCAGCCCACCAGGGGCTGGACCGTCTTCTACCTCTCGCCAGTAGGACGAGAGGCGTGTGCCCGCGGCGCACACGCACACGCTCGGCCACCTCCTCTATGTCTGCTTGCCCTGGCTCTCCCTAGACGTTGCCACGCACCCCCCGGGCCCCTCTCACTCTCTCCCGTGCTCTTCCCCTCTGCTCTCTCCCCCGAGCAGAGGTCGCCGTCGCCGCTCGTCACTACCGCGGCCACCGTGCCCCCTGCCGACTCACCAGCATGTCCAGTGGCTCCGCCATCTTCATTTTCGTCTACCCAGCTGAAGGAACCGAGCAGATCTTCCCTAAGATGACTGGCTCGTCATCGTTCCCCTCCTCGGATGCCGGAGATCGCCGTCGATGCCCCGCCTGCTGCAGCCCTTCCCCGAGCCCGCTTCGGCGCCCCCTCCACTTGCGGTGAGCCCTGCGTTGTTACCCTCTTCTCCCCTAGTCGTGCTCGACCACCTCCTCTGTGCCTGCTTTCCCTGGCTCTCCCTGGACGTCGCCACGCACCCCCCGGGCCCCTCTCACTCTCTCCCATGCTCTTCCCCTCTGCTCTCTCCCCTGAGCAGAGCTCGCCGTTGCCGCTCATCACCACCGTGCCCCCCGCCGACTCACCAGCGTGTCCAGTGGCTCCGCCATCTTCGTTTTCGTCTACCCAGCTGAAGGAACCGAGTGGATCTTCCCTAAGACGAGTGGCTCGTCGTCGTTCCCCTCCTCGGATGCCGGAGATCACCGATGACGCCCCGCCTGCTGCAGCCCTTTCCCGAGCCCGCTTCGGCGCCCCCTCCACTTGCGGTGAGCCTCGCGTCGTTTCCCTCTTCTCCCCTAGTCGTGCCGACCTCTAGGCCGTAGCCCCGCCTTGGCCGGAGCTCCCTGCCACCGCCGCGAAGCTCGCCATCGCTAGCCGCCCTGCATGGACAACCCAAGCACGCAGTCATGCTCCGGGATTCCCCAGGAACCCGTAGCGCGCCTCAGGTCGCCCGCTCGTGCACCGTGGCCCTCGCACCCGTGCAACCCGCAGCTGCACCACCACGGAACTCAACGACGTCGACATTCCTGGCCACCCTAGCATCGCCCGAGGCCACCAACCAACGCGCCTCCTTGCTCCGGTTCCAACGCGCCCAGCCGCGCGAGCTCCCGTCGCTGGAGTTGGTCGGACAGGCAACACCGCCGCGTCCTGGTTACACTGGCGATTAGCCGCCGGTGATAGCCACCGTTAGGGGTTAATCACCCCGCTAACTAAGCCCCTATGTCACTGACAACAGGCCCCACTACCCAGCTAATCCAAAGTTAAATATTAAACCTTTTTAATTAAAGCTAAAGACACAGACAGGTAGGCCCCACCAGTCACATTTGACTTTGGTCAATGGTGACATCACATTGCTTAATGCTGACGTAGTAAATATTTTTTGGGATTTAAATAAATCAGAAATGATTTATTTATTTCAGAAAATATCCAAAACTTCAAAAATCCATAGAAATTAATCTATAACTCCAGATGAAATAATTTATATATGAAAAATTATTAGAAAAATCCAATCTATCCATCTGCACCTTCTTCATGCATGTTAGAACAACTTATGACTACTGTTTAGGACAAATCATATAAAGGGCATTTAAACCTTCACATATGGAGTTTGATTTTGAAACTAGGGTTCAAACCAACTTCACTTAACTTGTTGCTAGTTGCATTAGCTCAATCAGCAACATATTGCCATGTCACCTTCATGCATCATATTGTTGCATTGCATTGATTGTGTTCTTTCTTGTTTGCCGGTTTGTCCCTCCCCCCCCCCCCAAGTAGATGATGTTCCGACGATGAGTTCGATGACACCGATGAAGAGCTATACTATCTTCAGTAGTGCAAGGCAAGCAAAAACCCCTTGTTCATTCCAATACAGTCCCACTCTCTCGCTTCTGCTCTATTTTACTGCATTAGGACAACAAGATTCAACTGTTACATGTTGCGGTAGTTGAACCCCTTTCCTCTGCATGACCTGTCATTGCCACAGTAAATAGATGAAACCCACTAGCATGAGTAGGAGTTGTTTGGGCCCTAATGTGCCTACTCATTCATTCTTGTTGTCATGCCTGCTACTGCTTAGAGAAGAGTTAGGTCTGATTCATCAGGAATGAATTAGAATGTGATGAACATCTCCTACTATTGAGAGCTAATGTGTGAACACGATTTGGTAAAGGTAGCGGTGAGAGGCCATGTAGGAGTACATAGTGGGTTGTCTCATTAAAATCGTCCTCAGGAACTGAGTTCTGTGTCTATTATCCATGAACAACTACTACCACACATTGGGCTCCGGGCACTCCAAGCTCTCTCGACTTATTAATCAACATGATCTCTGTCCAGGAGTTGCAACAAGTTTCTGGTGTTTGTAGGTTGTGTTAGTAGTCTACCATGTGGCACCCGGTACAAGTGGGCTTGGGACAGACTAGGCACCATGGCACGGTGTACTAAGCATAGATCCATCCATCGAGGCAGGCTTGGGAACCCTGCACACATCATTTGGGGCCGTGAGCGACACCCCGGCCGGATCTATTTGCAGTTGGAACCCCAATAGGCGATAAACCTGGACTAGAGACTTGTGTGGTTAGTCAGGTCATGGCTGACACCCTTGTTGGGCTTCCGCTTGAAGGTTGTCGAGTACATGTCGTGTAAACGGCAATAAGTGGTGAGAGCGTGTGTGAAGAAGTACACCCCTGCAGGGTTAACATGATCTATTCGAATAGCCGTGTCCGTGGTAAAGGACCTCTGGGTTGCCTGTATAGTTCATAGACAAGTGAAAGTGGATACTCTAAAATGCGCAAGATAAGCGTGAGTGCTATGGATGGCGTTCTTGTAGGGAGACAGGAGCGGGTCCATAGTGGTGTATTGATATGGTGAATATGTGTATTCGTGTGCGCCACCTCAAAAGAGTTACTAGCAGTCGTAGTACAGGATAGCCACTGAGTCAAAGCTGGCTTGCTGCAGTTAAACTCCACCACCCCATTTGTTGATACTGATGCATATGTAGCTAGTTCTGATGTAAGTCTGGCTGGGTACATTTGTACTCACGTTTGCTTAATTTATGTTTTTGCAGAGAGACTCCAGTCTCACTAGTAGTTCCGCGTGGACTCCGATGTTTAGCTTGTTACCTCAGCTAAGATCTTGTGCCCTCGGTAGTGTCTTGTAGATAGTCAGGCTTCTCGCCCTTTTTCATTTGTAGTTGTCTGTACTCAGACAAGTTAAGCTTCCACATGTGCTTAATGCTTGTATGAATTGAATGATGGGTCCTCAGACCCATGTTTGTAATATCTGGCTCCTCGGAGCCTAATGAATAAATACTTTGAGTCATAGAGTTTTGTTGTGATGCCATGTTGTATTTACACATATCGAGCATATTGTGTGTATGATTGAAATGCTTGGTATGTGTGGGATCCGACAACCTAGTTGTCTATCCTTGGTAGCCTCTCTTATGGGGAAATGTAGTCTAGTGCTTCCACTGAGTCCTGTTAGCCTGCTACAGCCCGGATTCCCGGAGTCCTGCTAGCCCAGTTGCTACAGCCCGAATTCACTCGCTGATGACCGACACGTTCGTTGTTGGGTCATGTATGTGTGTCCCTATAAGTTAGTGCCACTTTGGGTTCACGACTAGTCATGTCGGCCCGAGTTCTCTGTCATATGGATGCTAGCGACACTATCATATACGTGAGCCAAAAGGCACAAATGGTCCTGGGCCAGATAATGTGGCACCCGTGGGAATACCGTGCGTGAGGCTACAAAGTGATATGATGTGTTACATGCTAGATCAATGTGGCTTAGGATCGGGGTCCTGACAGCTTTGGTATCAGAGCCTGACTGCCTGTAGGATTACCAAGCCAAACTGGTCGAAGTCGAGTCTAGAAATGCTTTAGTTATATAAGGGAATTGATTCTGGAAGGGAACGTAAGGCTCTTTTTACTCCTTTACCTTATGCTCTTCTGATGTGAGTTATCCTCTTCTCTTCTACGGGGATTAAGAACTAGTCCTTCTCATCTATCTACCAGGATCACGTGTTATTAATCCATAGACTTGTAGGAATGATGGATTCAAGCCTCAGTTCAGCTCTTACTACCTCCATGTGTCGACAGTTGCTCTCGGAACATTGATATTGTGATGTTGAGTGGTTATGCCACCATTTTTGTAGGATGTCTCAAATCTGTTTGAGCATTTACAGCTGTTATGCTGTCCGAGTCATCCCAGGTTTCGAAATAGTCTGATGCGTTTGCAACTCCCTTCTTTCTGTTCCCGATGTTTCTTTGGGCCAGTTTAACCACACTAATCGGTGAGTTGAGGTACTCTGTTGCCTCGACATATATGTTGGATCTATTATTATGACCATATGTGTCTTAGAGGATCACCTAGTAATCTAGACATGCTTTGTGTTCCCAGTGTGATGATTCTGGCCATCATTCTCGGAACCATCCCGTGATGCCACTTAGTTAGTAGGCATTCTATTCCTGGGTTTTTGAACCCGAGTTTCACCCTACCCATTCATGTTGATAGTGTTTGCTAGTTCCTTTAGGGTATTAGTAACCTTTGTGATAGTCTTCGAGGTCCGTGGTATATCATTCTCCAAATACCAAGGATCAATGTGGCAGAAGTTCTTTGAACCAAAAGATCACAATAAGAGTGCTCTTGATGAGTTCTCCATTCGAAAATTCTGACTCTGCCAGTTCTACCTTTTTGCATGGGTTATCCGAAAGAAATATGTTGAACTCATTCGACATGCTAATCTGTGCATCCACAACTCAGAAAATCGTGTGTTCCTTTGAATTGTCCCTCTTTAGCTGTTTTCTGACCTTCGTCTATCAATTGATAGTCAAGAGTATGCATGCATTCGTTCATCGATGCCTTTTTTTAGTGGTCCGTCAAGCCATTCTATTCCAGAATGACTAAGAGAAACAAACTCCAGCACCTCATCCATTTCTTGGACTAGTCAAAGTAGTTGTATTCCGCAGATCAAAATGCCAATCCAGCTTTTGTTCTGTTCTGCCTCGGAGTATTACCCCCTTTATGTCAGGATTGTCATGGGAATTGCACCACCTCCTATGAACTCTTGATATAGTGATACCTCTCGCCATCATCGTTCATTCCTCGGTCCCGTGTTGTTGCAACCAGAATGCCGACAAGTGAACTATGATGTGTGAAATCAATACTCCTAGCAACCCCGTTGCTTGGTAGTTAAGGACAATAATTTCATTCTTAGCGTGTTGGTTACTGAATCACCATCCTGAGATTGATCGTGCTATCTAGTCCGTTTTCCTGGTGCACTCTTCTATCAACGAGTTAGGATTGTATCCATCCCTCGCTCTTTATGATCACCTCGTCTTGCCCTGAAAAGCAGGGTTGTTCTCGAGCTTAGTAACATATCGGTGGTTCATGATTTTCCAAATATCTTCGCGGAAGTATCACCAGGTTGGCCCTGACTGTTATGTTGAGCTCGTGATCAAGTTGGTTTCTGGTAAACCACCCCTTCTCCAAGAATCTATGTTGGATATCCATGAGCTAGTTGGTTAAGCTAAACAACAACTTGGAGAGTTGGAAGATAAATGCTTTATCCGACTTAGTTCATTCCAAAGGGATATCTCTTTGTATACGTGTGTTGAAGAAAGATGGTATCTTCAGCGGTTGATCTCTGTGACCAAATGTTAGATCTATTGTCTTGTCCAAACTTTGATTTGAGTGTGGGTTATTCTCAAATCAACTCGGAACCAACGATATTCATAATGTTGTCTTACTCTTGGTTGACCCCTAGAGCATGCACCATTATATCTTTTGGGTCTGACCAATACTATTGCCTTGTTCACATAGTTGTGGAATTCCACCTTCATGGGAATCTTGATGACTTGTTGTTGAGCCCATCAGCAACATTTTATCTCGTCCGTGATTCGTGTCGAACATTAAGCTAGTGTTGGAAACTTTTTGAAAGCATTTCTTCATGCTAGCTCATGAAGCATATGTTTGGATGAAAGAAGTTCCTCTAATTCATGTGCACTTGATACTTGCCGCCGTGAATTCGAGAAAGATTGTTTTTGCTTCCTCTGGAATCATCCCAAGTTAGTCACGCATATGTCCGAAGTACTCTATGGTTTGATAGGTTGGCCGCCTCCACTCCATATGTGTTTCCTAGCACACCAAGCCACTGACTGATTTGTTCTAGGGAAAGGTGTTAAGTGCTAATCCATGGTAATGCACAAGACTTCGATATCCTCGATGATGGTTCCCCACCTGAACTCGGTACTATTTCGTTGTAAGACTACTGTGTGGTCATGCTTGTCTGGGACAGCGTGTTCACATGTGTGTAGCAGAACCAGCTCATGTTTTGGAGCTTTCTATCGCAGCTCATTTCCCGAGAATCTCGCAACATCGTCTTGTCGATTTGTGTTGCAAACTTTATTTTCCAGACATGATGTCTGAAATATCTTGTTACCAACCAGATCTGAATCTCAGGCAGATATGATGGTTGGAACATTCCCAACAATTGCATTCTATTCCCAACTTGCACCCGCCTCCGTGCCATTTTACTATGGCCTGCCTTCTCAGTATTTGTCATCCATGATCAACTTCAAAAGTGGACTTACCTGGGCCCTATCATTCCTCGATGATAAGCAGAAATCATCCATCGTGTTGTCTTCAACAAGGTAGTCCACATCATCCATTCTAGCCTGAGTATGTCATTCCCTCAAACTCCGTCAACAAACATTTGTAAATTGCCTTAGGCTGGTATGAAGAGTTTCAATGATCTTTGTATCAAAAGTAATTCTTTTGCCACTTAAGGGAATAATTCTACGAGTCACCTCTTCTAAGGTGCCCCGTTATGGAGTCATTGTAATTATTTCATTGCTATCTTGAAACCATGCACCATCTTACTTAGATGTGGAATTGTTGCTTACCAATGAACCTCCGCCATCTACTTCTTCCGTTGCTCCTGGTGTGTGTGTTTTGTATCAATTCAAGAGGTGTTCTTACGTCTCACTCCATGAGTTGATCTTGAGTGTTTGATCTTCCAGGAGATCGTTTTCTATAGAGTTTTATTTTGTCGTCATCGTGTTGGATAAAGATCTCGAAAGCAAAGACGTCAAAATCAATTTGAAGCAATGAATCAACATCTTCGAGAAGGACAGTTGGATTGTGAAGATTGTGTTGTCCTTGTGTCCCCTCTATCTTCTTACCTCACGTCTAGAATCTCGGGACATGATTCTTGTTTAGTGGGGGTGAGTTGTCACAGCCCTAGAATGTTGGTTGTAATTAGTTGCATCAGTGAGCATCTTGCATCATGTTAATTTTCAATTAAAGCTGAAATGGGGATGATAAAGCCCTAGCACTAGAAGAACTCAAATAGGTTCAACCAAAATATTTTCAATGAACTAAAAATATCCTTATAAAATGTTCATGATTTATGGAAAAAGGTGAGAGCCTCTACTAGAGATGATGCATATTTTTCAGGACATTTTGGTAATTGATTTAATCATTATGGTATTTGAGTTGGAATTTAAAATTTACCATTAAATATTGGTTGCTCCAAATATTCTGAAATTTGTTGTGTGGTTTGAAAATAATTCAAATATTCCTCACAACAATTTACAGAATTATGCAAAGTGTTTCGGTTGGTATTTTATTTGCAAACCAGTAGCAGAAATTAGAAAATTAAAACAAATAATAAAAGAGAGGGAGAGGAGGCCACTAGTCCACCTACCTGGCATAGCCTGCCTGGCCCAGCCCACCAAGGGCTGGACCGTCTTCTACCTCTCGCCAGTATGATGAGAGGCGTGTGCCCGCGGCGCTCGGCCACCTCCTCTATGCCTGCTTGCCCTGGCTCTCCCTGGACATCGCCATGCACCCCCCGTGCCCATCTCACTCTCTCCCGTGCTCTTCCCCTCTGCTCTCTCCCCTGAGCCGAGCTCGCCGTCGTTGCTCGTCACCACCGCGGCCACCATGCCCCCTGCCGACTCACCAGCGTGTCCAGTGGCTCCGCCGTCTTCGTTTTCGTCTACCCAGTCGAAGGAGCCGAGCGGATCTGCCCTCAGATGAGTGGCTCATCGTCGTTCCCCTCCTTAGATGCCGGAGATCGCCCCGACACCATGCCTGCTCCAGCCCTTCCCCGAGCCCGCTTCGGCGCCCCCTGCACTTGCGGTGAGCCCCCGCGTCGTTTCCCTCTTCTCCCCTAGTCGCGCTCGACCTCTAGGCCGTAGCCCCGCCTTGGCCGGAGCTTGCTGCCGCCACCACGAAGCTCGCCGTCGCTAGCCGCCCTGCCTGGACAACCCAAGCACGCAGTCATGCTCCGGGATTCCCCAGGAACCCGTAGCGCGCTTCTGGTCGCCCGCTCGTGCACCGTGGCCCTCGCACCCAAGCAAGCCGCAGTTGCGCCGGCATGAAACTCGATGCCGTCGACATTCCTGGCCACCCTAGCATCGCCCGAGGCCGCCAACCGACGCACCTCCTTGCTCCGGTTCCAATGCACCCAGCCGCGCGAGCTCCCGTCGCTGGAGTTGGCCGGACGGGCAACACTGCCACATCAGCAGCGATTAGCCGCCGGTGATAGCCACCGTTAGGGGTTAATCACCCCGCTAACTAAGCCCCTATGCCACTGACAGCAGGCCCCACTGCCCAGCTAATCCACAGTTAAATATTAAGCCTTTTTAATTAAAGCTAAAGACACAGACAGGTAGGCCCCATCAGTCAGATTTGACTTTGGTCAATGCTGATGTCACATTGACTTGATGCTGACGCAGTAAATATTTTTTGGGATTTAAATAAATCAGAAATGATTTATTTATTTCAGAAATATCCAAAACTTCAAAATCCATAGAAATTAATCTATAACTCCAAATGAAATAATTTATATATGAAAAAATATCAGAAAAATCCAATCTATCCATCTCTACCTTTTTCATGCATGTTAGAACAACTTATGGCTGATGTTTAGGACAAATCATATAAAGGGCATTTAAACCTTCACATATGGAGTTTGATTTTGAAACTAGGGTTCAAACCAACTTCATTTAACTTGTTGCTAGTTGCATTAGCTCAATCAACAACATATTGCCATGTCACCTTCATGCATCATATTGTTGCATTGCATTGATTGTGTTCTGATATGTCTCCAACGTATCTATAATTTTTTATTGCTCCATGCTATATTATCTACTGTTTTGAATGATTATGGGCTTTATTATACACTTTTATATCATTTTTGGGACTAACCTATTAACCCAGAGCCCGGTGCCAGTTTCTGTTTTTACCCTGTTTTAGGGTTTCGAAGAAAAGGAAAATCAAACGAAGTCCAATTGACCTGAAACTTCACGGAACTCATTTTTGGAAGGAAAGAAGCCCCGAAGACTTGGAGTGCACGTCAGGGGATCTGCGAGGAGGTCACGAGGCAGGGGGTGCACCCACCCCCCTAGGCGCACCCTCCACCCTCGTGAGCCCCTCATGGCCCCCCTGACGTACTTCTTCCACCTATATATCTCCATATACCCTAAAAACATCCGTGAGCACAATAGATCGGGAGTTCCGCCGCCAAAAGCCTCCGGAGCCACCGAAACCAATATAGACCCGTTCCGGCACCCTGCCGGAGGGGGCAATCCTTCTCCGGTGGCCATCTTCATCGTCCCGGTGCTCTCCATGATGAGGAGGGAGTAGTTCTCCCTCGGGGCTGAGGGTATGTACCAGTAGCTATGTGTTTGATCTCTCTCTCTCTCGTGTTCTTGAGGTGATACAATCTTGATGTATCGCGAGCTTTGCTATTATAGTTGGATCCTATGATGTTCTTCCCCCCTCTGCTCTTGTAACATCCCAAAATTCTAAATTTTGGAATGTTATAATAAATAGATAGATTTGATTGATTGTTTGATTGATTGAATGAAAGTGAGTGAATTCGAAACTCTTTGAAAGTTAAATGAGAGGGAATAAAGGGACTTTCCCAAACTTTCATATTTGCTTTCTGATCTCCATGAATTCAAAATCTTTTCAAACACAAAACCCCGGAGAGAAGATGACATGAATTCTTCCATTTATTTAAATGATAAGGGGTGTTGAAAATATTTGAATTTCATTTGAAAATATTTCCGATTCTGGAACTTTATGCAACTCAATGATTTTCATGAGAGAAGATAAAATGACTTCTTCAAATTATATGAAATATGAGTTGGGAGTTTCAAAGGATTAAATTCAAAGTTCTTTTGTATTTATTTTCAATTTGGAGTTATTTGAGTTTTATTCAAATTATTTTTCTCCAAAAATAAAATATATGGAAATTAGCGTAACATGATTCCCTACATTAGAAAATTGGAGAAAAATTAATTTGAAATCATTTTGGTATTTTTAAAATGATTTTTGTTGAATTTTAATAGACCAGTAGCACTCTTTGAATTATTAGAATTTGTATGTATTTTATTTAATGCTAGAAAAATGTTCATGTCGTATAAAATCTTTTTCTGAAAATTTTGATATATAATATGCCTATATAAAGTTTTATTTTATTTCCGTTTTTCAGTTTATCGCATTCTGTTTTAAAAAAACTGCACGCGCGCCGAAAGCTAACTGTCGCCCACGTGTGCATCAAAGTACCAGCGGGCGCCCTAATTTTTTTCTTTATCTTATGGGCCAGGCCCAGCCAGTCTTTTCAGTTTTTTTCTTAGGCCGAATTTTCTGGGAAAAAAAACTGCACCGCGCACGCTGCGGCCGGCCGAAGGCCTTTAGCCCGTCGCCTCTTTTCTTCTCTGTTTCGTATATTTTCGTCTACGTTTAGTCCCACATTGCCTGGCCTTTGACCCCTAAGCCTCTTTTCCACCAATAAATATAGACCCATAAAGCCTCCAAAACTCATCCAATTTGGATTAAATCAATATTTTGGTTTGACTAGATTCATTTAAGAAAAATATATTTCTCCTCTCCGGCGCGACTTCTAGAAATTTTCTCCACTCTCCAAAGTTGTCTTTTCTCTGCCATTTCTCCACTCTCCAAAGTTGTCTTTTCTCTGCCTTATAAAGGTATCTTTCTTTATTTATTTTTTTCTTCTTATACTTCCGTAGTTTATTATTTTTAGACTAATACGATAGAATAATTAGATTATCAATTAGTCTACGTATTTATACATTAGACCCCAGTTTGTATCTATTTTTTTTTCTTCCGTAAAACAACTTGGCCCTGATTTTTCAAATAGCCATAACTTTTTACTCGTTAGTCCAAATCCAACGTAACCAACGCCCACATCTTCGTTATGATTCCCTCTATCCAGTAATCCAACTCAAACATGTTTTGAAAATTTTAAAATTTGAATTAGATCAGATTTGAATTCGAACTTCTTTTAATCATATCTTTTTATCCGTAACTCCGTTTGAGTTGATTCTTTTTGCAAATCAAAGCTCTTGACCTAAACATTCTAATAAGGTCAAATTCACATAATTTTGGTACTGTTAGAAATTGTTTTATGTTGCAAGAGTTATTTGCTTGGTTTGGATGTTTCCGAATCGTCTTCTTCGTTCTTTCTGATCTCTTGAGTGATTGCTTATGTGTGGTTACTATTGCTTGCTTACGATAGATTGACCGGAGTGTGACGAGTAGAACTATCAAGAGTTTTGAGTGCGAATCATCTTCATCAACATTGCAGGCAAGTTCACACTTTGATCATACCCTTTTCTACAACCCATGTTTTATTGCATTAGATCAATCCTCTCACATTGCATGATTAGGATCTAATTAAACTATGGGATGGGAAGTAGATGAGGTAGTACCTATCACCTGTATTATTATGAAACCTTTGGGAGTTACTTCTACGTTTGCTTATTATGCCATGGTATGCTAGTAGACGTGGATTGGGTGAGTGAGATCCATGACAGATGTGAGTTGATAATTTTAATGGTTTATCTAAGGTGGCAACTTAAACACACATCTGGGTGGACTGAGGCACCTGATGTCTATCAGGACTTGCCTGTTTTATTTTGTACTGCCACCCAGGCTCAAAGGGATCATAAGATAATTCATGCTAGAAACTTCCGTGTGCAGCCACATGCTACTATGGGCTCTGGCATAGTTGACTAAGTTGTGCGAACTCTTACGGGGTGGACTAGCAGATGTAGGGGTTATAGGTGGTACGGTCTACCCCACATGTAAGGTGCTAGCGCTTCTGAAAGACTATGTCTCGGTCATCCGTTTCTCAAACACCTTGTAGTGCGAGAAAACAAACGGAGGCGATCGAGTCATGTGGGGAAAAGTGCGCAAACCTCTGCAGAGTGTATAAACTAATCATGATTAGCCGTGTCCCCAGTTATGGACATCTTGAGTATCTAGTTCTTGGATTATCCTGTTGATCTCATCACGTTACTTTAAATGAATATTGTTGGGTTTAATGATGTTACTTAATTGGGATTGAGAATGCTGTCAACCATTCTCAATGTTCAACAACCACCATGATAGTTAAATAAATTTATTCCTTTGCAGTAGGGAAAAATTGGCTTTACGCAAAAACCTTATAACCATAGAGCTTTTCCACCAGCCATATATGCATATAGTGATAGCCATTGTTCATCATTTTCTCTATGTTGTGAATTTGCCAGTACATTCAATGTACTGACCCGTTTCGGGCTGCAATGTCTCATGTTGCAGGTTTCTTACGTCGAGTAAGTGATACGTTAGGGTTACGATTTCTACACTCAACTTTGCCGTTGGTGTTGATGGGAAACCACAACCTTGTTGCTTCCGCTATTTTGGATTTGAGGTAATAGTATTTACGTTACTTTTACATGTGATTTACCTCTGTTATAAATCCTCGAGTACTGTGTGTGTCAGCATACCGATCCAGGGATGACACTTAAGCACAGAGACTTGACCCATTCGGGTCGGGTCGCTACAACTCTCTTGTAATGAATTGAGTTTCCCCTTTGGAGTTATCTTATCGGATTTAGTCTTTAAAGATTTGAGAACACTTGATGTATGTCTTGCCGTGGATATCTGTGGTGACAATGGGATATCACGTGATTCACTTGATGTATGTTTTGGTGATCAACTTGTGGGTTCCGCCCATGAACCTATGCATAGGGGTTGGCACATGTTTTCGTCGTGATTCTCCGATAGAAACTTTGGGGCACTCTTTGAGGTCCTTTGTGTTGGTTGAATAGATGAATCTGAGATTGTGTGACACATATCGTATAATCATACCCACGGATACTTGAGGTGACATTGGAGTATCTAGGTGACATTAGGATTTTGGTTGATTTGTGTCTTAAGGTGTTATTCTAGTACGAACTCTAGGGCTGTTTGTGACACTTATAGGAATAGCCCAACGGATTAATTGGAAAAAATAACTTTGAGGTGGTTTCGTACCCTACCATAATCTCTTCGTTCATTCTCTGCTATTAGTGACTTTGGAGTGACTCTTTGTTGCATGTTGAGGGATAGTTATGTGATCCAATTATGTTAGTATTGTTGAGGGAACTTACACTAGCGAAAGTATGAACCCTAGGCCTTATTTCCACGCATTGCAATACCGTTTACGCTCACTTTTATCATTAGTTACCTTGCTGTTTTTATAATTTCAGATTACAAATACCTTTATCTACTATCCATATACCACTTGTATCACCATCTCTTCGGCGAACTAGTGCACCTATACAATTTACCATTGTATTGGGTGTGTTGGGGACACAAGAGACTCTTTGTTATTTGGTTGCAGGGTTGCTTTAAAGAGACCATCTTCATCCTACGCCTCCTACGGATTGATAAACCTTAGGTCATCCACTTAAGGGAAATTTGCTACTGTCCTACAAACCTCTGCACTTGGAGGCCCAACAACGTCTACAAGAAGAAGGTTGTGTAGTAGACATCAAGCTCTTTTCTGGCGCCGTTGCCGGGGAGACGAGGAAAGCGGCACTAACACCCCGTCAACTAAGCTCTTTTCTGGCGTCGTTGCCGGGGAGGTTAGCGCTTGAAGGTATATCTTTAGATCTTGCAATCGAGTCTTTTAGTTTCTTGTTTTTATCACTAGTTTAGTTTATGAAAGAAAACTATAAAAATGGAATTGAGTTTGTCTCATACGCTTCACCTTTTTAATATCTTTCGTGAGTATGATGGAAAGGATAATTGTGCTCAAGTGCTAGAAGAAGAAATCTATAAAATGTTTGGCACTAAATATTAGAATGATGAGCATGATTGCAATGTTGTTAGTATGAATTCCTTGAATATCCATGATGCTAATGATATGCAAAGCCACAAGCTTGGGGAAGCTATGTTTGATGAAGATGATATTTTTTGTCCCCCAAGTTTTGATGAGCAAATTTATTATGATGAAAGCATGCCTCCTATCTATGATGATTATTGTGATGACACGTATGCTTTAAAGAATAATGATAACCATGAAACTTGTCATTTTGATCTTAATTTTCAATCACATGATAGTTATTTTGTTGAGTTTGCTCCCACTATTATTCATGAGAAGAAGTTTGCTTGTGTGGAGAGTAGTAAATTTTCTATGCTTGTAGATCATGAAAAGAATGCTTTAGGGGCTGGTTATATTGTTGAGTTCATTCATGATGCCACTGAGAATTATTATGAGGGAGGAATATATGCTTGTAGGAATTGCAATAATATCAAGTTTCCTCTCCATCTGCTTAAAATCTTGAAGTTATGCTTGTCTTACCTTCCTATGCAAGTTGATTCTTGTCCCCATAAGTTGTTTGATCACAAAATCCCTATGCATAGGAAGTGGGTTAGACTTAAATGTGCTAGTAATATTCTTCATGATTCTCTCTTTATGTTACAATTCCCATCCTTTATGTGAGCATCATCGTAATCATCATGCCTAGCTAGGGGCGTTAAACGATAGCGCTTGTTGGGAGGCAACCCAATTTTATTTTAGTTCCTTGCTTTTTGTTCCTGTTTAGTAATAAATAATTCATCTAGACTCTGTTTAGATGTGGTTTTATTCTTTTAATTAGTGTTTGTGACAAGTAGAACCTTTGGGAAGACTTTGGGAAAGTCTTGTTGATCATGCTGTAAAAAACAGAAACTTTAGCACTCACGAGAATTGCTGCCATTTTTATATGGAGAGTGATATTTAGTTAATTATTTTTGCAGATAATTAATATATAAATTACTCAGGTCCAGCAATTTATTTGAGAATTTTATAAGTTCCAGAAGTATACGTTTGATCCAGATTACTACAGACTGTTCTGTTTTTGACAGATTCTGTTTTTCATGTGTTGTTTACTTATTTTGATGAATCTATGGCTAGTAAAAGAGTTTATAAACCATAGAGAAGTTGCAATACAGTAGGTTTAACACCAATATAAATAAAGAATGAGTTCATTACAGTAACTTGAAGTGGTCTTTTGTTTTCTTTCGCTAACGGAGCTTACGAGTTTTCTGTTAAGTTTTGTGTTGTGAAGTTTTCAAGTTTTGGGTAAGGATTTGATGGACTTTGGAATAAGAAGTGGCAATAGCCTAAGCTTGGGGATGCCCGAGGCACCCCAAGGTAATATTCAAGGATATCCAAGAGCCTAAGCTTGGGGATGCCCCGGAAGGCATCCCCTCTTTTGTCTTCGTTCGTCGGTAACTTTACTTGGAGCTATATTTCTATTCGCCACATGATATGTGTTTTGCTTGGAGCGTCAATTTATTTTGTTAGGATTTGCTTTCTGTTATTTAGTACATTGTTTTGCATCTTTTATTTCAATAAAAGTGGCATTGATAGCCTTTACTGTGCCTATTTTACAAGTATTCATGTTGCTGTTTGAAAACAGAAAGTTTACCGCTGTTGCAATAATTCCCTAGAAAAGTAAGAATGTGATAAAATTTTGAAACCTTTTGAATATTAAGATCTGATAAATTTACTACAGTGGGAAGTTTATTTCATAATTTTTGGAGCTAGGGAAATATGGATGTTACTGCATTCTTTACAGACTGTCCTGTTTAGGCAGATTTCTGTTATGTTTGCATTGTTTGCATATGTTTGCTTCTTTAATGATTCTATTTGAGGATAGGACTATTAAATATGCAGAGGCATTTAGTATGCAATGTTGAATACTAATTTTAGTGATTTTCTACAGTAGAGTATGATAAGGTTTTGGCAATGGTTTATACTAACTTATCTCACGAGTCCTTGTTGAGTTTTGTGTGGATGAAGCTTTTGAGATTTAGGGAGACCGTGATATGAGAGGAATTAAGGAGACACAAAAGCTCAGGCTTGGGGATGCCCAAGGCATCCCAAGATAATATTTCAATAAGTCTCAAGCATCTAAGCTTGGGGATGCCCCGGTTGGCATCCCACCTTTCTTGTTCAACAACTATCGGTTAGTATCGGTTGATCCTAAGTTTTTGCTTCTTCACATGATGTTTGCTATTATTAGATGTAATTTTATTTTTGCTTTGCTTGCTGTTTGAATAAAATACCAAGATCTGAAATTATTAAATGTTAGAGAGTCTTCACATAGTTGCATAATTATTCGACTACTCGTTGATCTTCACTTATATCTTTCAGAGTAGTTTGTCATTTGCTCTAGTGCTTCACTTATATCTTTTAGAGCATGGTGGTAGTTTTATTTTGAAGAAATAGATGAACTCTCATGCTTCACTTATATTATTTTGAGAGTCTTAAATAGCATGGTAATTTTCTTAAATAATCCTAATATGCTAGGTATACAAGATTAGTAAAAACTTTCATATAGAGTATTGAATACTAAGAGAAGTTTGATGCTTGATGATTGTTTTGAGATATGGAGGTAATAATATCAAAGTCATGCTAGTTGAGTAGTTGTGAAATTGAGAAATACTTGTGTTGAAGTTTGCAAGTCCCGTAGCATGCACGTATGGTAAACGTTATGCAACAAATTTGAAACATGAGGTGTTATTTGATTGTCTTCCTTATGAGTGGCGGTCGGGGACGAGCGATGGTCTTTTCCTACCAATCTATCCCCCTAGGAGCATGCGCGTAGTACCGAGGTTTTTGATGACTTGTAGATTTTTGCAATAAGTATGTGAGTTCTTTATGATTAATGTTGAGTCCATGGATTATACACACTCTCACCCTTCCATCCTTGCTAGCCTCTTCAGTACCGTGCATTGCCCTTTCTCACATTGAGAGTTGGTGCAAACTTTGCCGGTGCATCCAAACCCCGTGATATGATACGCTCTGTCACACATAAACCTCCTTATATCTTCCTCAAAACAGCCACCATACCTACCTATTATGGCATTTCCATAGCCATTCCGAGATATATTGCCATGCAACTTTCCATCATTCCGTCCATCATGACACATTCATCATTGTCATATTGCTTAGCATCATCATGTAGTTGACATAGTATTTGTGGCAAAGCCACCATTCATAATTCTTTCATAGATGCCACTCTTGGTTCATTGCATATCCCGGTACACCGCCGAAGGCATTCATATAGAGTCATCTTTGTTCTAGTATCGAGTTGTAATCATTGATTTGTAAATAGAAGTGTGATGATCATCATTATTAGAGCATTGTCCCAAGTGAGGAATAAAAAAAGAGAGAAAGGCCATAAAAAGGAGAAGGCCCAAAAAAGAGAGAAAGGCCACAAAAAGGGCCCAAAAATGAGAGAAAAAGAGAGAAGGGACAATGTTACTATCCTTTTACCACACTTGTCCTTCAAAGTAGCACCATGATCTTCATAGTAGAGAGTCTCTTGTTTAGTCACTTTCATATACTAGTGGGAATTTTTCATTATAGAACTTGGCTTGTATATTCCAATGATGGGCCTCCTCAAGTGCCCTAGGTCTTCGTGAGCAAGCAAGTTGGATGCACTCCCACTTAGTTTCTTTTGTTGAGCTTTCACACATTTATAGCTCTAGTGAATCCGTTGCATGGCAATCCCTACTCCTTGCATCGACATCAATTGATGGGCATCTCCATAGCCCATTGATTAGCCTCGTTGATGTGAGACTTTCTCCTTTTTGTCTTCACATAACCCCCGTCATCATATTCTATTCCACCCATAGTGCTATATCCATGGCTCGCGCTCATGTATTGCGTGAAAGTTTATAGGTTTGAGATTACTAAAGTATGAAACAATTGCTTGGCTTGTCATCGGGGTTGTGCATGATGAGAACATTCTTGTGTGATGAAAATGGAGCATGACTAAACTATATGATTTTGTAGGGATGAACTTTATTTGGCCATGTTATTTTGAGAAGACATAATTGCTTAGTTAGTATGCTTGAAGTATTATTATTTTTATGTCAATATTAAACTTTTGTCTTCAATCTTATGGATCTGAATATTCATACCATAATTAAGAAGAATTACATTGAAATTATGCCAAGTAGCACTCCGCATCAAAAATTTTGTTTTTATCATTTACCTACTCGAGGACGAGCAGGAATTAAGCTTGGGGATGCTGATACGTCTCCAACGTATCTATAATTTTTTATTGCTCCATGCTATATTATCTACTGTTTTGAATGATTATGGGCTTTATTATACACTTTTATATCATTTTTGGGACTAACCTATTAACCCAGAGCCCAGTGCCAGTTTCTGTTTTTACCCTGTTTTAGGGTCTCAAAGAAAAGGAAAATCAAACGAAGTCCAATTGACCTGAAACTTAATGGAACTCATTTTTGGAAGGAAAGAAGCCCAGAAGACTTGGAGTGCACGTCGGGGGATCTGCGAGGAGGTCACGAGGCAGGGGGCACGCCCACCCCCCTGGGCGTGCCCTCCACCCTCGTGAGCCCCTCGTGGCCCCCCTGGCGTACTTCTTCCGCCTATATATCTCCATATACCCTAAAAACATCCGTGAGCACAATAGATCGGGAGTTCCGCCGCCAGAAGCCTCCGTAGCCACCGAAAACCAATCTAGACCCGTTCCGGCACCCTGCCGGAGGGGGCAATCCTTCTCCGGTGGCCATCTTCATCATCCCGGTGCTCTCCATGACGAGGAGGGGGTAGTTCTCCCTCAGGGTTGAGGGTATGTACCAGTAGCTATGTGTTTGATCTCTCTCTCTCTATCTCTCTCTCTTGTGTTCTTGAGGTGATACAATCTTGATGTATCACGAGCTTTGCTATTATAGTTGGATCCTATGATGTTCTTCCCCCCTCTACTCTCTTGTAATGAATTGAGTTTCCCCTTTGGAGTTATCTTATCGGATTGAGTCTTTAAATATTTGAGAACACTTGATGTATGTCTTGTCGTGGATATCTGTGGTGACAATGGGATATCACGTGATTCAATTGATGTATGTTTTGGTGATCAACTTGTGGGTTCCGCCCATGAACCTATGCATAGGGTTTGGCACATGTTTTCGTCGTGATTCTCTGGTAGAAACTTTGGGGCACTCTTTGAGGTCCTTTGTGTTGGTTGAATAGATGAATATGAGATTGTGTGACGCATATCGTATTAATCATACCCACAGATACTTGAGGTGACATTGGAGTGTCTAGGTGACATTAGGGTTTTGGTTGATTTGTGTCTTAAGGTGTTATTCTAGTACGAACTCTAGGGCTGTTTGTGACACTTATAGGAATAGCCCAACGGATTGATTGGAAAGAATAACTTTGAGGTGGTTTTGTACCCTACCATAATCTCTTCATTCGTTCTCCACTATTAGTGACTTTGGAGTGACTCTTTGTTGCATTTTGAGGGATAGTTATGTGATCCAATTATGTTAGTATTGTTGAGGGAACTTACACTAGCAAAAGTATGAACCCTAGGCCTTATTTCCACGCATTGCAATACCGTTTACGCTCACTTTTATCATTAGTTACCTTGCTGTTTTTATAATTTCAGATTACAAATACCTTTATCTACTATCCATATACCACTTGTATCACCATCTCTTTGCCGAACTAGTGCACCTATACAATTTACCATTGTATTGGGTGTGTTGGGGACACAAGAGACTCTTTTTTATTTAGTTGCAGTGTTGCTTGAGAGAGACCATCTTCATCCTACGCCTCCTATGGATTGATAAACCTTAGGTCATCCACTTGAGGGAAATTTGCTACTGTCCTACAAACCTCTGCACTTGGAGGCCCAACAACGCTACAAGAAGAAGGTTGTGTAGTAGACATCATGTTCTTTCTTGTTTGCCGGTATTTGCCCCCCCTCCCTCAGTAGACGTATGTTCCGACGATGAGTTCGATTACACCGATGAAGAGCTATACTATCTTCTGAAGTGCCAGGCAAGCAAAACCCCCTTGTTCATTCCGATACAATCCCACTCTCTCGCTTCTGCTCTCTTTTGCTGCATTAGGACAACAACGATTCAACTGTTACATGTTGCGGTAGTTGAACCCCTTTCCTCTGACCTGTCATTGCCACAGTAAATAGATGAAACCCACTAGCATGAGTAGGAGTTGTTCGAGCCCTGATGTGCCTACTCATTCATGCTTGTTGTCATGCTTGCTACTGCTTAGAGTTGAGTCAGTTCTGATTCATCGGTAATGAATTAGAATGTGATGAACATGTTCTACTATTGAGAGCTAAGTGTGTGAACACGATTTGGTAAAGGTAGCAGTGAGAGGCCATGTAGGAGTACATGGTGGGTTGTCTCATTAAAACCGTCCTCAAGAACTGAGTTATGTGTCTGTGATCCATGAACAGCTACTACCACACATTGGGCTCCGGGCACTCCAAGCTCTCTCGACTTATTAATCAACCTGATCTCTATCCAGGAGTTGCAACTAGTTTCTGGTGTTTGTAGGTTGTGTTAGTAGTCTACCAAGTGGCACCCGGTGCAGGTGGGCTTGGGATAGACTAGGCACCATGGCACGGTGTACCAAGCGTAGATCCATCTGTCGAGGTGGGCTTGGGAACCCTGCACACATTGTTTGGGGCCGTGAGTGACACCCCGGCCGGATCTCCTTGCGGATGGAACCCAAATAGGTGATAAACCTGGACTAGAGACTTGTGTGGTTAGACAGGTCGTGGCCGACACCCTCACTGGGCTTCCGCTTGAAGGTTGCCAAGTACATGTCGTGTAAACAGCGATAAGTGGTGAGAGCGTGTGTGAAGAAGTACACCCCTGCAGGGTTAACATGATCTATTCGAATAGCCGTGTCCGTGGCAAAGGACCTCTGGGTTGCCTGTATAGTTCATAGACAAGTGAAAGTGGATACTCTAAAATGCGCAAGATAAGCGTGAGTGCTATGGATGGCGTTCTTGTAGGGAGACAGGAGCGGGTCCATAGTGGTGTATTGATATGGTGAATATGTGTATTCGTGTGCGCCACCTCAAAAGAGTTACTAGCAGTCGTAGTACAGGATAGCCACTGAGTCAAAGCTGGCTTGCTGCAGTTAAACTCCACCACCCCATTTGTTGATACTGATGCATATGTAGCTAGTTCTGATGTAAGTCTGGCTGGGTACATTTGTACTCACGTTTGCTTAATTTATGTTTTTGCAGAGAGACTCAGTCTCACTAGTAGTTCCGCGTGGACTCTGATGTTTAGCTTGTTACCTCCGCTACGATCTTGTGCCCTCGGAAGTGTCTTGTAGATAGTCAGGCTTCTCACCCTTATTCATTTGTAGTTGTCTATACTCAGACAAGTTAAGCTTCCGCATGTGCTTAATGCTTGTATGACTTGAATGCTGGGTCCTCAGACCCATGTTTGTAATATCTAGCTCCTCGAAGCCTAACGAATAAATACTTTGAGTCATAGAGTTTTGTTGTGATGCCATGTTGTATTTACACATATCGAGCATATTGTGTGTATGATTGAAATGCTTGGTATGTGTGGGATCCAACAACCTAGTTGTCTATCCTTGGTAGCCTCTCTTATGGGGAAATGTAGTCTAGTGCTTCCACTGAGCCATAGTAGTCTGCTACAGCCAGGTTTACCGGAGTCCTGTTAGCCTAGTTGCTACTGCTCCGGAACACTTAGACTGGCCGGCATGTGTCCTTCTTCGATCCTGTGTCTGTCCCTTCGGGGAAATGTAACGCGGTGTCTTTCGGAGTCATGTTAGCCTGCTACAGCCCAGATTCCCGGAGTCCTGCTAGCCCAGTTGCTACAGCCCGAATTCACTCGCTGATGACCGACACGCTCGTTGTTGGGTCATGTATGTCTGTCCCTGTAAGTTAGTGCCACTTTGGGTTCACGACTAGTCATGTCGGCCCGGGTTCTCTGTCATATGGATGCTAGCGACACTATCATATACGTGAGCCAAAAGGCGCAAATGGTCCTGGGCCAGGTAAGGTGGCACCCGTGGGAATACCGTGCGTGAGGCCGCAAAGTGATATGATGTGTTACATGCTAGATCAATGTGTCTTAGGATTAGGGTCCTGACAAACCTTTTCAACTTTCAGACAATACATGACCTTGAGCCATGGACATAGCACTATTGGTGGAATAGAAGGTGGTTGTGGAGAAGACAAAAAGAAGGAGATAGTCTCACATCAACTAGGCGTATCAATGGGCTATGGAGATGCCCATCAATTGATATCAATGTGAGTGAGTAGGGATTGCCATGCAATGGATGCACTAGAGCTATAAGTTTATGAAGCTAAAAAATAAACTAAGTGGGTGTGCATCCAACTTGCTTGCTCATGAAGACCTAGGGCAATTTGAGGAAGCCCATCGTTGGAATATACAAGCCAAGTTCTATAATGAAAAGTTCCCACTAGTATATGAAAGTGACAACATAGAAGACTCTCTATCATGAAGATCATGGTGCTACTTTGAATCAAAAGTGTGGTAAAAGGATAGTAGCATTGCCCCTTCTCTCTTTTTCTCTCATTTTTTGGGGCCTTCTCTATTTTTTGGCCTTTCTATTTTTTTATTTCCTCACATGGGACAATGCTCTAATAATGAAGATCATCACACTTTTATTTACTTACAACTCAAGAATTACAACTCGATACTTTGAACAAAATATGACTCTATATGAATGCCTCTGGCGGTGTACCAGGATGTGCAATGAATCAAGAGTGATATGTATGAAAGAATTATGATCGGTGGCTTTGCCACAAATACAATGTCAACTACATGATCATGCAAAGCAATATGACAATGATGAAGCGTGTCATAATAAACGAAACGGTGGAAATTTGCATGGCAATATATCTCGGAATGGCTATGGAAATGCCATAATAGGTAGGTATGGTGGCTGTTTTGAGGAAGGTATATGGTGGGTTTATGGTACCGGCGAAAGTTGCGCGGTACTAGAGAGGCTAGCAATGTTGGAAGGATGAGAGTGTGTATAATCCATGGACTCAACATTAGTCATAAAGAACTCACATACTTATTGCAAAAGTCTATTAGCTGTTGAAACAAAGTACTACGCACATGCTCCTAGGGGGATAGATTGGTAGGAAAAGACCATCGCTCGTCCCCGACCGCCACTCATAAGGAAGACAATCAAAAAATATCTCATGCTCCAACTTCGTTACATAATGGTTCACCATACGTGCATGCTACGAGACTCACAAACCTTAACACAAGTATTTCTCAAATTCACAACTACTCACTAGCATGACTCTAATATCACCATATTCATATCTCAAAACAATCATAAGGAATCAAACTTCTCATAGTATTCAATGCACTTTATATGAAAGTTTTTATTATATCCCTCTTGGATGCCCATCATATTAGGACTAAATTCATAACCAAAGCAAACTACCATGATGTTTAGAGACTCTCAAAATTATATAAGTGAAGCATGAGAGTTCAAAAATTTCTTCAAAATAAAACTACCGCCATGCTCTAAAAATATATAAGTGAAGCACTAGAGCAAATGACAAACTACTCCAAAAGATATAAGTGAAGATCAATGAGTAGTCAAATAATTATGCAACTATGTGAAGACTCTCTAACATTTAAGAATTTCATATCTTGGTATTTTATTCAAACAGCAAGCAAAACAAAATAAAATGACATTGCAAGGATAGCACATATCATGTGAAGAAGCAAAAACTTAGGTTCAACCAAACTGACCGATAGTTGTTCAAGAAGAAAGATGGGATGCCAACCGGGGCATCCCCAAGCTTAGATGCTTGAGACTTATTGAAATATTGACTAGGGATGCCTTGGCATCCCCAAGCTTGAGATTTTTTGTCTCCTTAATTCCTCTCATATCACGATTTCCCTAATTCTTAAAAACTTCATCCACACAAAACTCGTGAGATAAGTTAGTACAAATCCATGCAAAACCTTATCATTCTCTACTGTAGAAAATCACTAAAATTATAATTTTACATTTCATACTAAATTCCTATGCATATTTAACACTCCTATCCTCAAATAGGATCGTTAAACAAGCAAACATTTGCAAACAATGCAAACATAACGGCAATCTGCCAAAACAGTACAGTCTATAAAGAATGCAGGAGTATTAATACTTCCCTAACTCCAAACATTATGAAAATTTACCACACTGAAGAAAATTTATCATAGCTCATCATGCAAAAAGTTTCAACTTTTTATCACACTCTGACTTTTCTAGGGAATTTTTGCAACAGCGGTAAACTTTCTGCTTTCAAACAGCAACATGTATACTTGCAAAATAAGCATGGCAAAGGCTATCATTGCCACTTTTATTGAAATAAAAGATGCAAAACATTATTATAAATAACAGAAAGCAAATCCTAACAAAATAAATTGACACTCCAAGCAAAACTCATATCATGTGGTGAATAAAAATATAGCTCCAAGTAAGGTTACCGATGAACAAAGACGAAAGAGGGGATGCCTTCCGGGGCATCCCCAAGCTTAGGCTCTTGGTTGTCCTTGAATATTAACTTAGGGTGCCTTGGTAATCCCCAATCTTAGGATCTTGCCAGTCCTTATTCCATAGTCCATCAAATCTTTACCCAAAACATGAAAACTTCACAACACAAAACTTAACGGAACTATGTGAGATAGGTTTGTATGATAAAGAGCAAACCATTTCACTTTTGGTACTGTCAAAGACAAGATTCATAATTGTTATCATACAATTCCTACTTTAGAATATAATTTCCACAATTTATATTGAGCAATATAAGCCATGGAAACTAGAAAACAAGCAAACTATGCATTGAAAACAGAATCTGTCAAAAACAAAACAGTCTGTAGTAATCTGTACTCCAACCATACTTTTGCTACTCCAAAAATTCTTAAAAATTAGGAAGACCAGGATAAAATGTATATTGATATAATGCAGTTGGAATTGGTATTTTATCGCTCTCTGGTAAAAAATGATAGTTATTTTCGTGAGAACATACTTTCTGTTTTTATCAGCAAGATCAAACAACAATCACCCAAGAAGATCCTAAAGGTCTTACTTGGCACTTTATTGAAATAAAAGCTATAAAACATGATAACTACAGTAGCTTAATCGTGTGGACACACAAAAACAGTAGGTAAAAGGGTTGGGTTGTCTCCCAACAAACGCTTTTCTTTAATGCCTTTTAAGCTAGGCATGATGATTTCAATGATGCTCACATAAAAGATAAAAATTGAAATATAAAGAGAGAATCATGAAGAATATGACTAGCATATTTAAGTCCAACCCACTTCCTATGCATAGGGATTTTTTGAGCAAAAAAATCATCGGAACAATAATCAACTAGCATAGAAAAGCAAAACAAGCATAACTTCAAGATTTTAAGCACATAGAGAGGAAACTTGATATTATTGCAATTCCTACAAGCATATATTCCTCCCTCATAATAATTTTCAGTAGCATCATGAATGAATTCAACAATATAACCATCACATAAAGCATTCTATTCGTGATCTACAAGCATAGAATTTTTATTACTCTCCACATAAGCAAATTTCTTCTCATGAATAGTAGTGGGAGCAAACTCAACCAAATAACTATCATGTGAGGCATAATCCAATTGAAAGTTAAAATCATGATGACAAGTTTCATGGATATCATTATTCTTTATATCATACGTGTCATCACAATAATCATCATAGATAGGAGGGATGCTTTCATCATAATAAATTTGCTCATCAAAACTTGGGGGACAAAAAATATCATCTTCATCAAACATAGCATCCCCAAGCTTGTGGCTTTGCATATCATTAGCATCATGGGTATTCAAAGAATTCATACTAACAACATTGCAATCATGCTCATCATCCAAAGATTTAGTGCCAAGCATTTTAATACATTCTTCTTCTAACACTTTGGCACAATTATCGGAATCCTTATTTTCACGAAAGACATTAAAAAATGAAGCATATGAGGCAACATTATTCCATTTTTTGTAGTTTTCTTTTATAGAATAAACTAGTGTCAAAACAAGAAACTAAAAGATTCGATTGCATGATCTAAAGATATAACTTCAAGCGCTAAACTCCTCGGCAACGGCGCCAGAAAAGAGTTTGATGTCTACTACACAACCTTCTTCTTGTAGACGTTGTTGGGCCTCCAAGTGCAGAGGTTTGTAGGACAGTAGCAAATTTCCCTCAAGTGGATGACCTAAGGTTTATCAATCCGTAGGAGGCGTAGGATGAAGATGGTCTCTCTAAAGCAACCCTGCAACCAAATAACAAAGAGTCTCTTGTGTCCCCAACACACCCAATACAATGGTAAATTGTATAGGTGCACTAGTTTGGCGAAGAGATGGTGATACAAGTGGTATATGGATAGTAGATAAAGGTATTTGTAATCTGAAATTATAAAAACAGCAAGGTAACTAATGATAAAAGTGAGCGTAAATGGTATTGCAATGCGTGGAAATAAGGCCTAGGGTTCATACTTTCGCTAGTGTAAGTTCCCTCAACAATACTAACATAATTGGATCACATAACTATCCCTCAACATGCAACAAAGAGTCACTCCAAAGTCACTAATAGCAGAGAACAAACAAAGAGATTATTGTAGGGTACGAAACCACCTCAAAGTTATCCTTTACGATCGATCTATTCAAGAGTCTGTAGTAAAATAACACGAAGCTATTCTTTACGCTCGATCTATCCTAGAGTTCATACTAGAATAACACCTTAAGACACAAATCAACCAAAACCCTAATGTCACCTAGATACTCCAATGTCACCTCAAGTATCCGCGGGTATGATTATACGATATGCATCACACAATCTCAGATTAATCTATTCAACCAACACAAAGAACTTCAAAGAGTGCCCAAAGTTTCTACCGGAGTGTCAAGACGGAAACGTGTGCCAACCCCTATGCATAAGTTCACAAGGTCATGATACGTCCTCCAACATATTTGTAATTTTTTATTATTCCATGCTATTATATTATCTGTTTTGGATGTTAATGGGCTTTATTTTACACTTTTATATTATTTTTGGGGCTAACCTACTAACCCAAGGCCCAGTGCAAATTGTTGTTTTTTTTGCCTATTTCAATGTTTCGCAGAAAAGGAATATCAAACGGAATCCAAATGGAATGAAACCGTCGGGAGAGTTATTTTTGGAACAAACGTGATCCAGAGGACTTGGAGTGGATGTCAAGAAATCAATGAGGAGGCCACGAGGCAGGGGGCGCGCCCTCCCCCCTCGTGGCTCCACCGACCTACTTCTTGCTCCTATATATGTTCATACACCCCGAAAACATCTAGGAGCTCCACGGAACTCTATTTCCATCGCCACAACCTTCTTTACCCAAGAGATCCCATCTTGGGGCCTTTTCCGGAGCTCCGCCGGAGGGGGCATCGATCATGGAGGGCCTCTACATCAACTCCATGGCCTCTCCGATTATGTGTGAATAGTTTACTTCAGACCTTCGGGTCCATAGCTATTAGCTAGATGGCTTCTTCTCTCTCTTTGAATCTCAATACAAAGTTCTCCTCGATCTTCTTGGAGATCTATTCGATGTAACTCTTTGTGCGATGTGTTTGTCGAGATCTGATGAATTGTGGGTTTATGATCAAGTCTATCTATGAACAATATTTGATTCTTCTCTGAAATCTTTTATGTATGATTGGTTATCTTAGCAAGTCTCTTCGAATTATTAGTTTGCTTTGTCCTACTAGATTGATCTTTCTTGCAATGGGAGAAGTTCTTAGCTTTGGGTTCAATCTTGCGGTGCTCGATCCCAGTGACAGAAAGGGAAACGACACATATTGTATTGCTACCATCGAGGATAAAAAGATGGGTTTTATACCATATTGCTTGAGTTTATCCATCTACATCATGTCATCTTACCTAATGCGTTACTCTGTTCTTATGAACTTAATACTCTAGATGCATGCTGGATAGCGGTCCATGTGTGGAGTAATAGTAGTAGATGAAGGCAGGAGTCTGTCTACTTGTCACGGACGTGATGCCTATATACATGATCATGCCTAGATATTCTCATAATAATTCGCCTTTCTATCAATTGCTCGACAGTAATTTGTTCACCCATCGTAATACTTATGCTATCTTGAGAGAAGCCACTAGTGAAACCTATGGCCCCCGGGTCTATTCTCCATTATATTAATCTCCCGTCAACAAGTTATTTCTAGCACCGTTTATTTTGCAATCTTTACTTTCAATCTATATCATAAAAATACCAAAAATAATTATCTTATCATTATTATCTCTATCAGATCTCACTCTCGTAAGTAACCGTGAAGGGATTGACAACCCCTTTATCGCATTGGTCGCGAGGTTCTTATTTGTTTGTGTAGGTACGAGGGACTTGCGTGTAGTCTCCTACTGGATTGATACCTTGGTTCTCGAAAACTGAGGGAAATACTTACGCTACTTTGCTGCATCACCCTTTCCTCTTCAAGGGAAAACCAATGCAGTGCTCAAGAGGTAGCAAGAAGGATTTCTGGCGTCGTTGCCGGGGAGATCTATGCACAAGTCAAGACATACCAAGTACCCATCACAAACTCTTATCCCTCTCAATACATTATTTGTCATTTGCCTCTCGTTTTCCACTCCCCCACTTCACCCTTGCAGTTTTATTCGCCCTCTTTTTCCATTCCCCTTCTCTTTTCCAGTTCATCTCTTTTCGCTTGCCTCTTGTGTGCTTGTGTGTTGGATTGTTTGTCACGATGGCTCAAGATAATACTAAATCGTGTGACTTTTCTTGTCATGAAAGACCCTGTTTTTCGGCCTTCCTAGTGAAGATGTCGCTACCCATCTAAACAACTTTGTTGATTTGTGTAATATGCAAAAGAAGAAAGATGTGGATAATGATATTGTTAAATTGAAGCTATTCCCGTTTTCGCTTAGAGATCGTGCTAAAACTTGGTTTTTGTCTTTGCCTAAAAATAGTATTGATTCATGGAATAAGTGCAAAGATGCTTTTATCTCTAAGTATTTTCCTCCCACTAAGATCATAACTCTTATAAACAGTAGTATGAATTTTAAGCAACTCGATCATGAACATGTTGCACAAGCTTGGGACAGGATGAAATTAATGATACGTAATTTCCCTACACATGGTTTGAATCTTTGTGTCACAACCCTAGAATATTGTTTGTAAATAGTTGCATCTTCATCCAGGCATCATATTTAAATTTCTGAAACTTGAACTGAGGAATTTTGGAAGCCTCAAAAACTTAAAATAAAAGAGGGGCAAAGAACCCTGGTAAATGCATTCAATGTTTTCAAAATGGCCTTAAATAATGTTGGTTATATTTTGGCAAGGGTTTTGCACCAAACCAAAAATAATGAACATTTTTGAGGAATATTTTGAGCACTGAATTTAAATCATTACTTTATTTGCATTTGGAACTATATTCATAACTTGTATAGAATATATTTCCAAATACCCTGAAACATTTTATGTGCTTTTGGGAAAAGTCCATTAAGCAGCATAAATATTTTCAGAGGAGTTTTGGCATTGTTTGAATTATTTTTAAATTCAAAACAGTGGCAAAACAGATTAAATAAAAGAAAACAGAACTGAAATAGAAATAAAGAAAGGAGAGAAGGCCACCTGGGCCACTACCCGCACTTACCTGGCGCCACCAACCGGCCCAGCCGGCCCAGCCCACCCCCCCCCCTCCCTGTCGTCTTCCTCCCTGCCAGGAGGACGGACACCGCGACGCCCGCGGCGCGCCACCTCCTACCCTGCTCGGCCACCTCCTGCTTCCTCCCCGGCCTCCCTAGCGACGCCCCGGACGACGCCACGCGCCTCCCCGACCCCCTCTCACTTCTCCCTCGCTCTCTGGACCTCCCTCCCCTCTCTGCTCCCTTCCCGAATGGAGCCCGTCGCCGCCGACCAGCGCTCGTGCGGCCACAGCCACCGTCTCGCCTCCCCGACGCCTCCCAGAGCTCCGCTGTTCCGCCCTCGTCCTCCTCGTCGTCTCACGCGACCAGAAGGGCCCCGAGCAGCCGCCATCGACATCGTCTTCAAGCTTCGGCCCCGGCGCCCTTCTCCGTCAATTCGGCCACTCCGGCGCGCCCCCGAGCCCACTAACCCTCCCTGCAGCTCTGCGGTGAGCCTTTGACCCGATTCCCCCTCTCCCCGTGCCCTATCTCCCTCTCTAGCCGCCGTTCACAACGAGCCGAGAGCTCTTCGCCGACGGCCATGGCGCCGCCGCGGCCACAGTTGCTGCCACCCGTGTTTGAGCACGTGTCTGCGCTCAGCGTGGTCCCAGGAGCCCAGAATAAGCACCCGTTCGTCCTCTCGTCAACCGTAGCCCCGTTTCCGTCGAGGTCCGAACCTCGGCCGCCGCCGCGAGCCTGATTCCGGCGAGCCCGCTCGACCTCAGCCCCTCCCGCTTGCTTAAATGGATACGGCTGAGTGCCAGCTACGCGTAGATGATCGCTGCCGCTGTTTTGGTCGCCGGAGGGCGTTTCCCGAGCCCTCCGCCGCGCCTGGACTCGCCGGCGGCTAAACGCCGGCGACCGCTGACCCGATGACCGGCGTGGGTTGACCCCACTGCCCGGTTTGACCCTCCCCTCTCTCTCACTGACGTGTGGGCCCCAGGCCACTAACTAAACCAGGATTAGCAATAGTTTAACGCTAACTAAATTTGGTTAGTTAACTAACCACTGACACTCGGGACCCACAGGTCAGAGTTTGACCGGGCTGTGCCACGTTGACCTGCTGACGTCATCATGACGTCAGGATGACGCAGTAATGTTTTCTGGATTTGTTTTTATTCAGAAAATTCCAGAAAATGCTATAAACTTCTAAAAATCATAGAAATTCAACCGTAACTCCAAATTAAATAATTATATATGAAAAATTATCAGAAAAATTCAAGGAATCCATCTGTACCATTTTCATGCATGTTAGAACAACTTATAGCTGCTGTTTAGCACAAATCAATTAAATGGCATTTGAATAATCACATATGGAGTTTGAATTTGAATCTTGTATTCAAACCAACTTCATTTAATCTGTTGCTAGTTGCATTAGCCCAAAACACATTCATATTGCCATGTCATGATCATGCATCATATTGTGCATTGCATTGATTGTGTTCCTTCTGTGTTGCCGGTATTTGTCCCCTCTCGATAGACGTGATACCGATGATGTGATCGTTGACACTGATGAAGACTCAATGTTATCTTCAGAAGTGCCAGGCAAGCAAAACCCCCTTGTTCATTCCGATACAATCCTACTCTCTCGCTCCTGCTCTCTTTTACTGCATTAGGACAACACCGATTCATCTGTTACTTGCTGCGGTAGCTGAACCCCTTTATCCTTTGCATGACCTGTCATTGCCACAGTAAATAGATAAAACCCACTAGCATGAGTAGGAGTTGTTTGAGCCCTGTTGTGCCTACTCATTCATGTTTGTTTGTCATGCCTGCTACTGCTTAGAGTTGAGTCAGGTCTGATTCATCGGGGATGAATCAGAGGTGTGTGAACATGTCCTACTGTGTGTGAGCTAAGTGTGTGAACACGATTTGGTAAAAGGTAGCGGTGAGAGGCCATGTAGGAGTACATGGTGGGTTGTCTCATTGAAGCCGTCCTCAGGAACTGAGTTCTGTGTTTGTGATCCATGATTCAGCTACTACCATACATTGGGCCCTGAAATATGACCCCGCTCGACTTCTTATTCACCCTTGTCCTCTGTCCAGGAGTTGCAAGTAGTTTCTGGTGTTTGTAGTATGCTGGAGGCCGTGGACAGCGCTGACCGTAGGGGTGGGCTGTGATGCGGTAGGCACGTGGCCGGGTATACCGGGCGCCCGTTTGGTGTCACGGAACCCTGTTCACATCGTTTGGGGCTGTGAGCGAAACTCCGGCCGGATCTCCTCATGGATGGAACCCGAATAGGCGATAAACCTGGACTAGAGACTTGAGTGTTTAGGTAGGTCGTGGTCTACACCCACGTCGGCTTTCGCTTGAAGTCTGCCGAGCACATGTCGTGTGCAGACGCTAAGTGGTGGAAACATGTATGAAGAAGTACACCCCTGCAGGGTTAACATCATCTATTCGAATAGCCGTGTCCGCGGAAAAGGACTTCTGGGTTGCTTATATCAGTTCATAGACAAGTGAAAGTGGATACTCTAAAATACGCAAGATAAGTGTGAGTGCTATGGATGGCGTTCTCGTAGGGAGACGGGAGCGGATCCATAGTGGTGTATTGATATGGTGAATATGTGGACTCGTGTGCGCCACCTCAAAAGAGTCGCTTGCAGTCGTAGTTTAGGATAGCCACCGAGTCAAAGCTGGCTTGCTGCAGTTAAACCCCACCATCCCCTTTGTTGATAATGATGCATATGTAGTTAGTTCTGATGTAAGTCTTGCTGGGTACATTTGTACTCACGTTTGCCTATTTTATGTTTTGTAGAGAGATTTCGGTCTCGCTAGTAGTACCGCGTGGACTTCGACGTTTAGCTTGTTACCTCAGCTACGATCTTGTGCCCTCGGCAGGATCTGGTAGATAGTCAGGCTTCTCAGCCTTTTTCAGTTATAGATGTCTGTACCCAGACATGATAGCTTCCGCTTGTGCTTTGATTTGTATGCTCTGATTGTTGGGTCATGAGACCCATGTTTGTAATATCTCGCTCCTCGGAGCCTATTGAATAAATTGCTTGAGTCGTAGAGTCATGTTGTGATGCCATGTTGTACTTGCACATATCGAGCATATTGTGTGTATGCTATTGAAATGCTTGGTATGTGTGGGATCTGACCATCTAGTTGTTTATCTTTAGTAGCCTCTCTTACCGGGAAATGTCTCCTAGTGTTTCCACCGAGCCATGGTAGCTTGCTACTGCTCCGGAACACTTAGGCTGGCCGGCATGTGTCCTTCTTCGTTCCTGTGTCTGTCCCTTCGGGGAAATGTCACGCGATGAATATCGGAGTCCTGTTAGCCCGCTACAGCCCGGTTCGCCGGAGTCCTGCTAGCCCAGTGCTACAGCCTGGATTCACTCGCTGATGACCGACACGTTCGATGCTGGGTCATGAATGCCTGTCCCTGTAAGTATGTGCCACTTTGGGTTTACGACTAGCCATGTCAGCCCGGCCTCCTTATCATATGGATGCTAGCGACACCGTCATATACGTGTGCCAAAAGGCGCAAACGGTCCCGGGCTAAGGTAAGGCGGCACCCGTGGAATACCGTGCGTGAGGCCGCAAAGTGATATGAGGTGTTACATGCTAGATCGATGTGGCATTGAGTCGGGGTCCTGACAGCGTTGGTATCAGAGCTTGTCTGCCTGTAGGATTACCAAGCCAAACTGATCGAAGTTGAGTCTAGAAATTCTTTAGTTATATAAGGGAATTGATTGTGGGATGGAACGTAAGGCTCTTTTTACTCCTTTACCTCATGCCCTTCTGATCTGAGTCATCTTATCTTTCCTACGGGGATTAAGAACTAGGCTATCTCTTCTTCTATCAGGATCACGTGTTACTAATCTGCAGACTTGTAGGATTGATGGTTCTAAGCTTGAGTTCAGTTTCTACTTCCGTATGTTAATTGTTGATCTCGAAACCTTGATATTGTGCTTCTGAGTGGCTATGCCACCATTTTGTAGCATGTCTCCAATCCTTTGAGCATTTACAGCCGTTATGCTATCGGAGTCATCCCAGGTTTCTAAATAGTCCGATGCATTTGCAAATCCCCTCCCTCTGTTTCCGATGTGCCTTTGGTCAGATTAATCACACAAATTAGTGAGTTGAGGTACTTTATTGCCTCGACATATATGTTGGAGTTACTATTATGACCCTAGGTATTTAGGGAGTCACCTAGAAATCTAGCAACGTTTTGTGTTCTCAGTGTGAAGATTCTGGCCATCATTCTCGAAAGCATCTCGTGATGCTACTTAGTAGTAGGTATTCTACTCCTTGGGTTTTGAACCCGAGATTCACTCTACTTACTTCATGTTGATAGGGTTTGCTAGTTCCTTTAGGATATTAGTAACCTTTGCGATAGTCCTCGAGGTTCGTGGTACATCCTTCTTCCAAATACCATGAAGTACTTATGGCCGAAGTTCCTCGTTGAACTGAACAATCACAACTAGAGTGCTCTTGATGAGTTCTCCATTATATATTGTGGTTCTGCCAGTCCTACCTCTCTGCGTGGGTTATCCGGAAGAAACATGTGGAACTTGGTTCGACATACTAATCTATGCATCCACAACTCAGAAAATTATATGTTCTTTGAGTTGTCCCTCTTAGTTGTCTTCTGACCCTCGTCTATCATTTGATAGTCAAGAGTATGCGTGCGTTCATTCATCGATGCCTATTACTCTTGTGGTCCGTCAAGCCATTCTATTCCAGAATGACTAGGAGAAACAAACTCCAGTACCTCTTCCATATCCAGGATTGGGTCAAAGAAGTTGTGCTCCGCAGATCAACTTGCTAATCCAGCTTTTGTTCTGTTCTACCTTGGAGTATTACCCCCTTTATGTCAGAATTGTCATGAGAACTGCACCAACTCTCATGAATTTTGACGTAGTGATACTTCTCACCATCACTAGTCATTCCTCGGCCCTCGTGTTGATGCAACCGGAATACCGGCAAATGAATTGTGATGTGTGAAATCAATACTCCCAGCAACCTCGTTGCTTGGTAGTTAAAGGATAATAATTTCATTCTTAGCGTGTTGGTTTTTGAATCATCCTTCTAAGACTGATCGTGCTACCTAGTCCTTATTTAGGTGCACCCTTCGATTGATGAGTTAGGATCTTGTCAAGTCCTCACTCATTTGATCATATCGTCTTGCCCTCAAAAGCAAGATTGTTCTCGAGCTTACTAACATATCGGTGGTTCGTGATTTTCCGAATATCTTCTCGAAAGTATCACCAGGTTGTCACCTGACTGTTATGTTGAGCTCGTGATCAAGTTGGTTTATCCTGTAAACCACCCCTTTCTCCAAGAATCCGTGTTGGATACCCCTGAGCTAGTTGGTTAAGCTAGACAACAACTTGGAGAGTTGGAAGATAAAAGCTTGCCTAACTTAGTTCGTTCCAAAGGGATATTCTTGTGTAGTGTGTGTTGAAGAAAGATGATATCTTCATCGATTGGTCCCTGTGATCAGTTGCTGGACCTATTGTCTTATCAATCCTTTGATTTGAGTGTGGGCTATCGTCAAATCAAATCAGTACCAACGATGCTCGTAATGTTGTCTTACTCGTGGTTGATCCCTCGAGCATACACCATTATATCTTTTGGTCTGACCAATGCTATCACTTGTTCACTTAACTATGGAATTCCTTTTGAAAGGAAACCCAGATGAATTGTTGTTGAGCCCATTGACAACATCCTTGTCTTCTCCATAATTTTGCTGAACATTAAGCTAGTGTTGGAAAACTTTTGAAAGCATTTGTTCATGCTAGCTCATGAAGCATATGTTCGGATGTAAGAAGTGACTTCCTCTAGTTCATGTGCATTTGATGCAAGTTGCCGCCGTGGATTCGAGGAAGATTGTTTTGTTTCCTTTGGAATCATCCCAAATCAGTCATGCACACGTGCGAAGTATTCTGTAGTCTGGAGGCTTGCAACCTTCATTCTATATGTGTCCCTAGCACACTAAGCCACTGATTGACTTGTTCAAGGAAAAGAAGTCTATGCTTGGGATCTAATCCATGGACTTGCGTAAAGACTTCGATACCCTCGTTGATGGTTCCCCCTCCTGAACTCGGTAGTGTTTTATTATAAGACTACTTTGTGGTCATGCTTGTCTTGGACAACGTGTTCACATGTTTGTAGCAGAACCAGCTCATGTTTTGGAGTTGCTATCGTAGTTCATTTCCCGAGAATCTCGCAGCGTCATCCTGTCGATTTGTGTTGCAAACTTTCGTTTTTCTTCCTAGACTCGATGGGTCTGGAATATCCTGACACCAACCAGATCTGAATCTCAGGCAGATATGATGGTTTGGAACATTTCCCAAGAACTATAATATCGGTCCCTCGGAAACCGGTAAAGTGGATGTCATGGCCAACACACCCCGCCGGGAGACCTAATATTGTAGTATCTTGATTGGAGAAGTTGGCCACCTCCCCATAAGGATTTCGTAGAATTTACCTCCGTAACTGTTCCTTATGGATTCTATTGCTCCCAAAGTCCGACCTCTTACTTGATGTTCTAGTTATCAAACCATATCTATGAATGGGATACACTAGCACATCAAGGAGAACATTAGAAGCGGAGTGCTAAATGTCTCTCGGTCGATCATCCAGATTTTCTTTCCTTGGCATTGCTAGGGTGAAATCTGAGAAGGTGTTATCTTCCTTTGCATCTGCACCCTCCATCACCATTCATCATGGTAGTAAGTTGTGTTACCGGACCCTTGACACGGATGTTGGTAAAACCTTGATGATTATGGAATTGCTCAAGTTCTTGAGAGCACGCACAAGCGCTAGGTATTATCGCCGGCACTAACCGGGATTGCTCCTAGTCTCGTCGGTTATGATATAACCACTCCAACAGTGAATTCACTCTTTATTGTTGGGTTCTTCCCCAGTTACCAGAATCATTCCCAGCATTTGCATTTTGTTCCCAGCTTGCACCGCCAATGTGCCATTCTACCACGGGTCTCTTCCATTTCCGGTGGTAAGCAAATTCATCCATTACGTTGTCTTCAACAAGGTAATCCACATCATCCAAGTCCGAGTATGCCATTCTACCGACCCCTTCCAAATGATCGCTCGAGAATTGCCTTAGGCTGGTTTAAAGAGTTTCAATGATCTCTGAATCAAAAGTAATTCTTTTTGCCACTTAAGGGGATATCTCTACGAGTCACCATTCCTAAGATGCCTCGTTGTGGTATCATGGCAACTCAACTCCTCGCTACGTTGACAATCGATTACCACCTTCTTAAGCGTGAAATTGTTGTCTACCTAGTGAACATTCGTCATCTGCTTCACTCCATTCCTATGGATGTGTGCTTCGCCTCTCAGCTCGAGAGATGTTGCTATGTCTCATTCCGTGAGTTAATCCTGAGTTGTTCGACCTTCGAGAAGAACCATTCTTTTAGGGTCTCTCTTTTCCTCTCGTTGTCATGTTAGTTGGAGTTCTCAGAGCAAGACTTCGAGACAATGATGGTGAACGAATCAACGTCCATTTGAAGTGCAACTGGATCGTGAAGATTGTGCTAGTTTGCGTTCCCCCTTCACCTTACCCTACACATAAATCTCGGGACGAGATTTTTGTTTAGTGGGGGTGAGTTGTCACAACCCTAGAATATTGTTTGTAAATAGTTGCATCTTCATCCAGGCATCATATTTAAATTTCTGAAACTTGAACTGAGGAATTTTGGAAGCCTCAAAAACTTAAAATAAAAGAGGGGCAAAGAACCCTGGTAAATGCATTCAATGTTTTCAAAATGGCCTTAAATAATGTTGGTTATATTTTGGCAAGGGTTTTGCACCAAACCAAAAATAATGAACATTTTTGAGGAATATTTTGAGCACTGAATTTAAATCATTACTTTATTTGCATTTGGAACTATATTCATAACTTGTATAGAATATATTTCCAAATACCCTGAAACATTTTATGTGCTTTTGGAAAAGTCCATTAAGCAGCATAAATATTTTCAGAGGAGTTTTTGGCATTGTTTGAATTATTTTTAAATTCAAAACAGTGGCAAAACAGATTAAATAAAAGAAAACAGAACTGAAATAGAAATAAAAGACAGAGGAGAGAAACCTACCTGGGCCACTTACCCGCAGCCTACCTGGCGCCACCAACCGGCCCAGCCCACCGCCGCCCCCCCTCCCCTGTCGTCTTCCTCCCTGCCAGGAGGACGGACACCGCAACGCCGCCGCGCGCGCCACCTCCACCCTGCTCGGCCACCTCCTGCTTCCTCCCCGGCCTCCCTAGCGATGCCCCGGACGACGCCACGCGCCTCCCCGACCCCCTCTCACTTCTCCCTCGCTCTCTGGACCTCCCTCCCCTCTCTGCTCCCTTCCCGAATGGAGCCCGTCGCCGCCGACCAGCGCTCGCGCGGCCACAGCCACCGTCTCGCCTCCCCGACGCCTCCCAGAGCTCCGCTGTTCCGCCCTCGTCCTCCTCGTCGTCTCACGCGACCAGAAGGGCCCCGAGCAGCCGCCATCGACATCGTCTTCAAGCTTCGGCCCCGGCGCCCTTCTCCGTCAATTCGGCCACTCCGGCGCGCCCCCGAGCCCACTAACCCTCCCTGCAGCTCCGCGGTGAGCCTTTGACCCGATTCCCCCTCTCCCCGTGCCCTATCTCCCTCTCTAGCCGCCGTTCACAACGAGCCGAGAGCTCTTCGCCGACGGCCATGGTGCCGCCGCGGCCACAGTTGCTGCCGCCCGTGTTTGAGCACGTGTCTGCGCTCAGCGTGGTCCCAGGAGCCTAGAATAAGCACCCGTTCGTCCTCTCGTCAACCGTAGCCCCGTTTCCGTCGAGGTCCGAACCTCGGCCGCCGCCGCGAGCCTGATTCCGGTGAGCCCGCTCGACCTCAGCCCCTCCCGCTTGCTTAAATGGATACGGCTGAGCGCCAGCTACGCGTAGATGATCGCTGCCGCTGTTTTGGTCGCCGGAGGGCGTTTCCCGAGCCCTCCGCCGCGCCTGGACTCGCTGGCGGCTAAACGCCGGCGACCGCTGACCCGATGACCGGCGTGGGTTGACCCCACTGCCCGGTTTGACCCTCCCCTCTCTCTCACTGACGTGTGGGCCCCAGGCCACTAACTAAACCAGGATTAGCAATAGTTTAACGCTAACTAAATTTGGTTAGTTAACTAACCATTGACACTCGGGACCCACAGGTCAGAGTTTGACCGGGCTGTGCCACGTTGACCTGCTGACGTCATCATGACGTCAGGATGACGCAGTAATGTTTTCTGGATTTGTTTTTATTCAGAAAATTCCAGAAAATTGCTATAAACTTCTAAAAATCATAGAAATTCAACCGTAACTCCAAATTAAATAATTATATATGAAAAATTATCAGAAAAATTCAAGGAATCCATCTGTACCATTTTCATGCATGTTAGAACAACTTATAGCTGCTGTTTAGCACAAATCAATTAAATGGCATTTGAATAATCACATATGGAGTTTGAATTTGAATCTTGTATTTAAACCAACTTCATTTAATCTGTTGCTAGTTGCATTAGCCCAAAACACATTCATTTTGCCATGTCATGATCATGCATCATATTGTGCATTGCATTGATTGTGTTCCCTTCTGTGTTGCCGGTATTTGTCCCCTCTTGATAGACGTGATACCGATGATGTGATCGTTGACACTGATGAAGACTCAATGTTATCTTCAGAAGTGCCAGGCAAGCAAAACCCCCTTGTTCATTCCGATACAATCCTACTCTCTCGCTCCTGCTCTCTTTTACTGCATTAGGACAACACCGATTCATCTGTTACTTGCTGCGGTAGCTGAACCCCTTTATCCTTTGCATGACCTGTCATTGCCACAGTAAATAGATAAAACCCACTAGCATGAGTAGGAGTTGTTTGAGCCCTGTTGTGCCTACTCATTCATGTTTGTTTGTCATGCCTGCTACTGCTTAGAGTTGAGTCAGGTCTGATTCATCGGGGATGAATCAGAGGTGTGTGAACATGTCCTACTATGTGTGAGCTAAGTGTGTGAACACGATTTGGTAAAAGGTGTCGGTGAGAGGCCATGTAGGAGTACATGGTGGGTTGTCTCATTGAAGCCGTCCTTAGGAACTGAGTTCTGTGTTTGTGATCCATGATTCAGCTACTACCATACATTGGGCCCTGAAATATGACCCCGCTCGACTTCTTATTCACCCTTGTCCTCTGTCCAGGAGTTGCAAGTAGTTTCTGGTGTTTGTAGTATGCTGGAGGCCGTGGACAGCGCTGACCGTAGGGGTGGGCTGTGATGCGGTAGGCACGTGGCCGGGTATACCGGGCGCCCGTTTGGTGTCACGGAACCCTGTTCACATCGTTTGGGGCTGTGAGCGAAACTCCGGCCGGATCTCCTCATGGATGGAACCCGAATAGGCGATAAACCTGGACTAGAGACTTGAGTGTTTAGGTAGGTCGTGGTCTACACCCACGTCGGCTTTCGCTTGAAGTCTGCCGAGCACATGTCGTGTGCAGACGCTAAGTGGTGGAAACATGTATGAAGAAGTACACCCCTGCAGGGTTAACATCATCTATTCGAATAGCCGTGTCTGCGGAAAAGGACTTCTGGGTTGCTTATATCAGTTCATAGACAAGTGAAAGTGGATACTCTAAAATACGCAAGATAAGTGTGAGTGCTATGGATGGCGTTCTCGTAGGGAGACGGGAGCGGATCCATAGTGGTGTATTGATATGGTGAATATGTGGACTCGTGTGCGCCACCTCAAAAGAGTCGCTTGCAGTCGTAGTTTAGGATAGCCACCGAGTCAAAGCTGGCTTGCTGCAGTTAAACCCCACCATCCCCTTTGTTGATAATGATGCATATGTAGTTAGTTCTGATGTAAGTCTTGCTGGGTACATTTGTACTCACGTTTGCCTATTTTATGTTTTGCAGAGAGATTTCGGTCTCGCTAGTAGTACCACGTGGACTTCGACGTTTAGCTTGTTACCTCAGCTACGATCTTGTGCCCTCGGCAGGATCTGGTAGATAGTCAGGCTTCTCAGCCTTTTTCAGTTATAGATGTCTGTACCCAGACATGATAGCTTCCGCTTGTGCTTTGACTTGTATGCTCTGATTGTTGGGTCATGAGACCCATGTTTGTAATATCTCGCTCCTCGGAGCCTATTGAATAAATTACTTGAGTCGTAGAGTCATGTTGTGATGCCATGTTGTACTTGCACATATCGAGCATATTGTGTGTATGCTATTGAAATGCTTGGTATGTGTGGGATCTGACCATCTAGTTGTTTATCTTTAGTAGCCTCTCTTACCGGGAAATGTCTCCTAGTGTTTCCACCGAGCCATGGTAGCTTGCTACTGCTCCGGAACACTTAGGCTGGCCGGCATGTGTCCTTCTTCGTTCCTGTGTTGTCCCTTCGGGGAAATGTCACGCGATGAATATCGGAGTCCTGTTAGCCCGCTACAGCCCGGTTCGCCGGAGTCCTGCTAGCCCAGTGCTACAGCCTGGATTCACTCGCTGATGACCGACACGTTCGATGCTAGGTCATGAATGCCTGTCCCTGTAAGTCTGTGCCACTTTGGGTTTACGACTAGCCATGTCAGCCCGGGCTCCTTATCATATGGATGCTAGCGACACCGTCATATACGTGTGCCAAAAGGCGCAAACGGTCCCGGGCTAAGGTAAGGCGACACCCGTGGAATACCGTGCGTGAGGCCGCAAAGTGATATGAGGTGTTACATGCTAGATCGATGTGGCATTGAGTCGGGGTCCTGACACTTTGGATGATTATACAAAATAAATTATGCCGGATTGAATTTTGCTTCTAGAAATATTTTAGATTCGGCCGCAGGAGGCACTTTTATGGAAATCACTTTAGGAGAAGCTACTAAACTCCTAGATAATATTATGGTTAATTATTCTCAATGGCATACTGAAAGATCTACTAGTAAAAAGGCGCATGCAACAGAAGAAATTAATGTTTTGAGTGGAAAGATGGATGAACTTATGAAATTGTTTGCTAATAAGAGTGTTTCTTCTGATCCTAATGGCATGCCCTTGTCTACTTTGATTTATAATAATAATGAATCTATGGATGTGAATTTTGTTGGTAGGGACAATTTTGGTAATAACGCATATAGAGGTAATTTTAATCCTAGGCCGTTTCCTAGTAATTCCTCTAATAATTATGGTAATTCTTACCACAATTCTTATGGAAATTATAATAATATTCCCTCTGATTTTGAATCTAATATTAAAGAATTTATTAGTTCGCAAAAGAGTTTCAATGCTTTGATTGAAGAAAAATTGTCTAAGATTGATGAGTTGGCTAGGAACGTGGATAGAATTTCTCTTGATGTTGATTCTTTGAAACTTAGATCTATCCCACCTAAGAATGATATCAATGAGTCTCTCAAAGCTATGAGAATTTCCATTGATGAGTGCAAAGAAAGAACCGCTAGGATGCGTGCTAAAAAAGATTGCTTTGTGAAAGCGTGTTCTTCTAGTTTCCATGATAATAATGATGAAAATCTAAAAGTTATTGATGTGTCTCCTATTAAATATTTGTTTTGCAATATGAATCTTGATAATGATGGGACTGGAGATGAGTCAACTTTAGTTAAAAGGCGTCCCAATGATTCGGAGTTTTTAGATCTTGATGCAAAAATTGCTAAAAGTGGGATTGATGAGGTCAAAACTTTACATAACAATGAACCCACTATCTTGGATTTCAAGGAATTTAATTATGATAATTGTTCTTTAATAGATTGTATTTCCTTGTTGCAATCCGTGCTAAATTCTCCGCGTGCTTATAGTCAAAATAAAGCTTTTACTAAACATATCGTTGATGCTTTAATGCAATCTTATGAAGAAAAGCTTGAATTGGAAGTTTCTATCCCTAGAAAACTTTATGATGAGTGGGAACCTACTATTAAAATTAAAATTAAAGATCATGAATGCTTTGCTTTATGTGATTTGGGTGCTAGTGTTTCCACGATTCCTAAAACCTTGTGTGATTTGCTAGGTTTCCGTGAATTTGATTATTGTTCTTTAAACTTGCATCTTGCGGATTCCACTATTAAGAAACCTATGGGAAGAATTAATGATGTTCTTATTGTTGCAAATAGGAATTATGTGCCCATGGATTTCATTGTTCTTGGTATTGATTGCAATCCTACATGTCCTATTATTCTTGGTAGACCTTTCCTTAGAACGATTGGTGTAATTATTGATATGAAGGAAGGGAATATTAGATTCCAATTTCCGTTAAGGAAGGGCATGGAACACTTTCCTAGAAAGAAAATTAAATTACCTTATGAATCTATTATGAGAGCCACTTATGGATTGCATACCCAAGATGATAATACCTAGATCTATCCTTGCTTTTATGCCTAGCTAGGGGCGTTAAACGATAGCGCTTGTTGGGAGGCAACCCAATTTTATTTTTGTTCCTTGCTTTTTGATTATGTTTAGTAATAAATAATTAATCTAGCCTCTGTTTAGATGTGGTTTTATGCTTTTAATTAGTGTTTTTGCCAAGTAGAACCTTTGGTAAGACTTGGGGAAGGTCTTTGCGATCTTGCTGTAAAAAATAGAAACTTTAGCACTCATGAGATTTGCTGCAATTTTTTACTAGAGAGTGCTATTTAGTTAATTATTTTTGAAGATGATTAATAGATAAATTCCTCACGTCCATCAATTTATTTTAGAATTTTTGGGGTTCCATAAGTATTCGAAAACTATAGATTACTACAGACTATTCTGTTTTTGACAAATTCTGTTTTTCGTGTGTTGTTTGCATATTTTGATGAATCTATGGCTAGTATTTGAGTGTATGAACCATATAAAAGTTGGAATACAGTAGGTTTAACACCAATATAAATAAATAATGAGTTCATTACAGTACCTTAAGTGGTGGTTTGTTTTTCTTTTACTAACGGAGCTCATGAGATTTTCTGTTTAAGTTTTGTGTTGTGAAGTTTTCAAGTTTTGGGTAAAGATTTGATGGATTATGGAACAAGGAGTGGCATTATCCTAAGATTGGGGATGCACAAGGCACCCCAAGGTAAAATTCAAGGACAACCAAAAGCCTAAGCTTGGGGATGCCCCAGAAGGCATCCCCTCTTTCGTCTTCTTCTATCGGTAACTTTACTTGAGGCTATATTTTTATTCACCACATGATATGTGTTTTGCTTGGAGCGTCTTCTATGATTTGAGTCTTTGCTTTTTAGTTTACCACAATCATCCTTGCTGTACACACCTTTTGGGAGAGACACACATGAATTGGAATTTATTAGAATTCTCTATGTGCTTCACTTATATCTTTTGAGCTAGATAATTTTGCTCTAGTGCTTCACTTATATCTTTTAGAGCAAGGTGGTGGTTTTATTTTATAGGAATTATTGATCTCTCAAGCTTCACTTATATTATTTTGAGAGTCCTTTAGAACATCATGGTAATTTTCTTTGGTTATAAAATTAGTCCTAATATGATAGGCATCCAAGATGGGTATAATAAAAACTATCATAAAAAGTGCATTGAATACTATGAGAAGTTTGATCTTGATGATTGTTTTGAGATATAAAGATGGTGATATTAGAGTCATGCTAGTTGAGTAGTTGTGAATTTGAGAAATACTTGTGTTGAAGTTTGTGATTCCCGTAGCATGCACATATGGTGAACCGTTATGTGATGAAGTCGGAGCATGATTTATTTATTGATTGTCTTCCTTATGAGTGGCGGTCGGGGACGAGCGATGGTCTTTTCCTACCAATCTATCCCCCTAGGAGCATGCGTGTAGTACTTTGTTTCGATAACTAATAGATTTTTGCAATAAGTATGTGAGTTCTTTATGAATAATGTTGAGTCCATGGATTATACGCACTCTCACCCTTCCACCATTGCTATCCTCTCTAATACCGCGCACCTTTCGCCTGTATCATAAACCCACCATATACCTTCCTCAAAACAGCCACCATACCTACCTATTATGGCATTTCCATCGCCATTCCGAGATATATTGCCATGCAACTTTCCACCGTTCCGTTATTATGACATGTTTCATCATTGTCATATTGCTTTGCATGATCATGTAGTTGACATTGTATGTGTGGCAAAGCCACCGTTCATAATTCTTCCATACATGTCACTCTTGATTCATTGCACATCCCGGTACACCGCCGGAGGCATTCACATAGAGTCATATTTTGTTCTAAGTATTGAGTTGTAATCATTGAGTTGTAAATAAATAGAAGTGTGATGATCATCAATAATAGAGCATTGTCCCCAAAAAAGAGAAAGGCCAAATAAAAAAAGGAAGGCCCAAAAAATAAAAAGGGGCAATGCTACTATCCTTTTTCCACACTTGTGCTTCAAAGTAGCACCATGATCTTCATGATAGAGAGTCTCCTATGATATAACTTTCATATACTAGTGGGAATTTTTCATTATAGAACTTGGCTTGTATATTCCAATGATGGGCTTCCTCAAAATGCCCTAGGTCTTCGTGAGCAAGCGAGTTGGATGCACACACACTTAGTTCCTTTTGTTGAGATTTCATATACTTATAGCTCTAGTGCATCCATTGCATGGTGTAACGCCCCAAGACTGATGTGCCAGGTGTCTTCCAGTTATTCGTTGTTGTTTGCCTTTCTTTTGCTTGCGTGTCATGCATTTCATATCATGTCATCATGTGGATTTCATTTGCATACATGTTCATCTCATGCATCCGAGCATTTTCCCCGTTGTCCGTTTTGCATTCCGGCGCTCCAATGTCACCCGGTGTCCCCTTTTGCCTCTTTTCGTGTGTGGGTGTTAAATGTTCTCGGATTGGACCGAGACTTTCCAAGCGGCCTTGGTTTACTACCGGTAGACCGCCTGTCAATTTTCATGCCATTTGACTTCGCTTGATACTCCAACGGTTAACCGAGGAACCGAGAAGGTCTCGTGTGTGTTGCAGTCCAACACCTCTCCAAAGTGGCCCAAAACCCACCTAAACCCCTTCCATCATCTTGGTCGTTCACGATCGCGTGGCCAAAAACCGCACCTCTTTTGGACTCTCCTAGCTCCCTCTACCTATAAATATGTGGCTCTCCCCGAAAATTCGCGGATGAACCCTAGCAGTCTTCCTCCTCCGCGCGCCGGACATGTCCACTCCGCCGCCGGACACGTCCAGCCGCCGCGCCAGACGAATCCGGGCGCGACACGTCACCGCCACTAGGCTCTCTCTCCTCCAACCCCGCCGCCGGCCCGCGCGGCCCGGATCGGGCCCGCGGGGCCCATCCCATCGCCGCCCGAGGCGCCCGCCCCCCGCGCCTCGCGCTCCTTCCGCCGCCGCCGTCTTCAGCTCGCGCGCCGCCGCCCTTTGTCTAGCCGCGCCGCCCGCGGATCCTTCCCGCCGGCGCCGCCCATCGCCGACGCAGCCGCCCGCCGGAGCCGTAGCTCGCCGACCGCGCCCCAGCTTCCCCGTCTGGCCACCGCCTCCGGCCAGACCTGCATCCACCACCCGCCGGCCTCCTCGGCTTCGTTCGAGCTCGCCGGAGCCCGAGCCGCCCCTTGCCAGAGTTCCAGAGCTCACCGGAGTCAACTCCGACCGGATCCGGAGTGAGTGGGATGAGATCCAACACTCCCCCGAACCAAACGCACCCCGGATCTCGTCGTCCCGGATCTCCTCGTCCCGGGTTGACTTTTCCCGCAAGGTCTAATTTTCGACTAAGTCCCCATCTTTTTATGCATACTTCATCGCATCATAACTCTGCACCCGTGGATTCATTTTGGGCGTGTAGCATATCGAATTGTTCGTCTTGACGAGTACTTCATCTCATCTCATTGCATCATGTTCATTTGAGCTCATCTTGATGCCCTAAATGCTGTTGGAAGAGTGCTAGTTCTGTTAGTTTCAGATTATTATCAGTAATTGGACATTTGTCATTTTTGCCATGATTGATGTGTGCCTCCTATGAACTTGAGCCCTACATGTGTTTTGAAGTATGCCATGCCATCCTTACAGGGGTGTATGCCATGTATTTTTTGTGATCTTTGTGGTGACTAGCACAAGCATGCAAAGTAGCCCTCGTGATGTTGCTGTTTTCAGGGACATAGAACTTCACTAAGTCCTTTTCCTGCTATAATTTTTACGCCATGTATTCATGTTGCTACAGAGTGATCCATGCCTCTTTTGAGCATGATTAGTAAGGATGTTTTGTAGATATTGTGGTGCTCTATCCATCCATGTATTTGTTTGAAATTATGGAGCACCCTAGCTTGAGTCAATCGAGCTCTACTTTTTCTATAAAATGTTCCTGGCAGAATGTTTACATGTTAAGCATTTTTGCCGAGGTTGTTGTAGTTGATCCATGCATGATATGATGTTGTTATTGCCATGTCTAGCTTCTATGCCATGTCTACTTGCTGGGTGTATGCTTAGTTTGTCATACAATGCCTTGTGGTGAGTGCATCGATCTCATAAACATGCCTACTTAATATCTGTTTTGCCATGTTTCAGTTTTCTGCTAAGTCTGAATTTGTTAACGATAATTGCTATGTTCACATGGTTGCCATTGTATTTTCTGATCCCTTTTGGCTTATGGTCAGTAAGGGACTTTTGTTGTATGCTTGGATTAGCTTCATGCCATGCCTTGCTTTGCCATGATATGTTCCTGTAGCATATTGTTATCGTACTCTAAACATTGATTCCTGATGTTAAATTCCTGACTTGATGTTATTTTCACTAAGTATGTAACCTGATATCTTTTGCACTTTTTCCATGCTTGTTTGAACCTGCTATTGAGTGATTTAGCCGTAGCTCAGTGTTCATCTTTTTTCAAGCATCTTGAGTGGATCCCTGCCATGTGTTTTGTTGCTATGTTAGAGTGATGTAGCTTGTTGTTCTTGATGCATTTAGATGGTCTTGTGCTGTTAATCGTAGATCAGTGCCATATTTGTTTTGCTTGCCATTTGCAAACCATGCATCCGATTCCGGTGATCTTTATATCGATTTTGACCGAAATAATCTCCTCTTTCCAGTGGAACTCTTGCTTTTCCAAGTTGAGGCCAGGTTCAATCATTCCTTTCCAAAGCATGCATATGCATTGCATACCGCATCCCGCATATCATGCCATGTTTTGCATCATGATGCTTGTGCATTGCACCGTGGTTGATTGTGTCTCCCTTTGCTTGTGTTCTTGCTTTGGGTAGAGCCGGGAGACGAGTTCGTGATCGAAGAGCCCGTCGAGTACGCTTACGAGGTTCAAGCTTTTCATCTTCTCGGAGAACTTTGCAAGCAAGATGACCATACCCTCAAAATCACTTCTATCTTTGCTTGCTAGTTGCTCGCTCTTTTGCTATGCCTATGTTGCGATACCTACCACTTGCTTATCATGCCTCCCATTTTGCCATGAGCCTCTAACCCACCTTGTCCTAGCAAACCGTTGTTTGGCTATGTTACCGCTTTGCTCAGCCCTCTTATAGCGTTGTTAGTTGCAGGTGAAGTTTGGAGTTTGTTCCATGTTGGAACATGGATATTTTGTTGGGATATCACAATATCTCTTATTTAATTAATGCATCTATATACTTGGTAAAGGGCGGAAGGCTCGGCCTTATGCCTGGTGTTTTGTTACACTCTTGCCGCTCTAGTTTCCGTCATACCAGTGTTATGTTCCTTGATTTTGTGTTCCTTACGCGGTTGGGTTATAATGGGAACCCCTTGACAGTTCGCCATGAATAAAACTCCTCTAGCAAGTCCCAACCTTGGTTTTACCATTTGCCACCTAGCCTCTTTTTCCCTTGGGTCGGCCAACCCAAGGGTCATCTTTATTTAACCCCCCCCCCCCGGACCAGTGCTTCTCTAAGTGTTGGTCCGAAATGGGCAGCCTGTGGGGCCACCTCGGGGAAACTTGAGGGTTGGTTTTACTCGTAGCTTGACCTATCTGGTGTTGCCCTGAGAACAAGATATGTGCAGCTCCTATCGGGATTGTCGATGCATCGGGTGGCTTTGCTGGTTTAGTTTTACCATTGTCGAGATGTCTTGTAACCAGGATTCCGAGTCTGATCGGATTGTCTTGGGATAAGGAATATCCTTCGTTGACCGTGAGAGCTTGTGATGGGCTAAGTTGGGACACCCCTGTAGGGATTTGAACTTTTGAAAGCCGTGCCCACGGTTATGGGCAGATGGGACTTTGTTAATGTCCGGTTGTAGAAAACTTGACAGCTTAACTTAAGTAAAATGCATCAACCGTGTGTGTAGCCGTGATGGTCTCTTTCCGGCGGAGTCCGGGAAGTGAACACGGCGTTGGAGTTATGCTTGACGTAGGTTGTTCTAGGATCACTTCTTGATCATAGTTTCTCGAACGTGCTTTGCCTTCTCTTCTCGCTCTCTTTTGCGTATGTTAGCCACCATATATGCTAGTGCTTGCTGCAGCTCCACTTCATACCTTTTACCCTTCCTATAAGCTTAAATAGTCTTGATCGCGAGGGTGTGAGATTGCTGAGTCCCCATGACTCACAAATTACTTCCAAAACTAGCTTGCAGGTGCCGATGATATCGTGCAGGTGACGCAACCGAGCTCAAGGAGGAGCTAGATGAAGACCTTGTTCGTTATGTTGTTCCGTTTCCAGTTGATCAGTAGAGGAGCCCAGTTGGGGCGGTCGGGGATCTGTAGCATTAGGGGTAGTCTTCTTTTATTTTTGTTCCATAGTCGGACCGTGATTGTATCTGGTTGATCGTAATGCTTTATTCATGTATTGCGTGAAGTGGCGATTGTAAGCCAACTATGTATCCCTTTCCTTATTCATTACATGGGTTATGTGAAGATCACCTCTCTTGCGACATTGCCTACAATGCGGTTATGCCTCTAAGTCGTGCTCCAACACGTGGGAGCTATAGCTGCATCGTGGGTGTTACATATGGCAATCCCTACTCACTCACATCAATATCTATTAATGGGCATCTCCATAGCCCGTTGATACGCCTAGTTGATGTGAGACTATCTTCTCCCTTTTTGTCTTCTCCACAATCACCATTCTATTCCACATATAGTGCTATGTCCATGGCTCACACTCATGTATTGCGTGAAGATTGAAAAAGTTTGAGAACATCAAAAGTATGAAACAATTGTTTGGCTTGTCATCGGGGTTGTGCATGATTTAAATATTTTGTGTGGTGAAGATGGAGCATAGCTATACTATATGATTTTGTAGGGATAGCTTTCTTTGGCCATGTTATTTTGAGAAGACATAAGTGCTTTGTTAGTATGCTTGAAGTATTATTATTTTATGTCAATATTAAACTTTTTTATTGAATCTTATGGATCTGAATATTCTTGCACAATAAAGAGAATTACATGGATAAATATGTTAGGTAGCATTCCACATCAAAAATTATGTTTTTATCATTTACCTACTCGAGGACGAGCATGAATTAAGCTTGGGGATGCTGATACGTCTCCAACGTATATATAATTTTTGATTGTTCCATGCTATTATATTATCTGTTTTGGATGTTTATGGGCTTTATTGTGCACTTTTATATTATTTTTGGGACTAACCTATTAACCCAAAGCCTAGTGCCCGTTTCTGTTTTTTCCTTGTTTTAGAGTATCGCAGAAAAGGAAAATCAAACGGAGTCCAATTGACCTGAAACTTCACGGAACTTATTTTTGGACTAGAAGAAGCCCACGGAGTATCAGAGATGGACCAGGAGAGTCCCGGGCTGCCCACGAGGGTGGGGGGCGCGCCCACCCCCGCTGGGCGGGCCCCCCTGCCTCGTGGACAGCCCGGAGATCCACCGACGTACTTCTTCCTCCTATATATACCCATATACCCTAAAAACTTCGGGGAGTAGAATAGATCGGGAGTTCCGCCGCCAGAAGCCTCTGTAGCCACCGAAAACCAATCTAGACCTGTTCTGGCACCCTGCCGAAGGGAGAATCCCTCTTTGGTGGCTATCTTCATCATCCCGGCGCTCTCCATGGCGAGGAGGGAGTAGTCCACCCTCGGGGCTAAGGGTATGTACTAGTAGCTATGTGTTTGATCTCTCTCTCTCCCTCTCTCGTGTTCTTGAGGTGATACGATCTTGATGTATCGCGAGCTTTGCTATTATAGTTGGATCTTATGATGTTTCTCCCCCTCTACTCTCTTGTAATGGATTGAGTTTTCCCTTTGAAGTTATCTTATCAGATTGAGTCTTCAAGAATTTGAGAACACTTGATGTATGTCTTGCGTGGGATACTATCCCCGTGGTGACAATGGGGTATTCTATTGATCCACTTGATGTATGTTTTGGTGATCAACTTGCGGGTTCCGCCCATGAACCTATGCATAGGGGTTGGCACATGTTTTCACCTTGACTCTCCGGTAGAATCTTTGGGGCACTCTTTGAAGTTCTTTGTGTTGGTTTGAATAGATGAATCAGAGATTGTGTGATGCATATCGTATAATCAAACCCACGGATACTTGAGGTGACATTGGAGTATCTAGGTGACATTAGGGTTTTGGTTGATTTGTGTTTTAAGGTGTTATTCTAGTACGAACTCTAGGATAGATTGAACGGAAAGAATAGCTTCATGTTATTTTACTACGGACTCTTGAATAGATCAATCAGAAAGGATAACTTTGAGGTGGTTTCGTACCCTACCATAATCTCTTTGTTTGTTCTCTGCTATTAGTGACTTTGGAGTGACTCTTTGTTGCATGTTGAGGGATAGTTATATGATCCAATTATGTTATTATTGTTGAGAGAACTTGCACTAGTGAAAGTATGAACCCTAGGCCTTGTTTCCTAGCATTGCAATACCGTTTACGCTCACTTTTACCATTAGTTACCTTGCTGTTTTTATATTTTGAAATTACAAAAACCATTATCTACTATCCATATTGCACTTGTAACACCATCTCTTCGCCGAACTAGTGCACCTACACAATTACCATTGTATTGGGTGTGTTGGGGACACAAGAGACTCTTTTTTATTTGGTTGCAGGGTTGCTTGAGAGAGACCATCTTCATCCTATGCCTCCTACGGATTGATAAGCCTTAGGTCATCCACTTGAGGGAAATTTGCTACTGTCCTACAAACCTCTCCACTTGGAGGCCCAACAACGTCTACAAGAAGAAGGTTGTGTAGTAGACATCACATCTCCATAGCCCATTGATACGCCTAGTTGATGTGAGACTATCTTCTCCTTTTTTGTCTTCTCCACAACCACCATTCTATTCCACATATAGTGCTATCTCCATGGCTCACGCTCATGTATTGCGTGAAGATTGAAAAAGTTTGAGAACATCATAAGTGTGAAACAATTGCTTCGCTTGGCATCGGGGTTGTGCATGATTTAAATACTTTGTGTGGTGAAGATAGAGCATAGCCAGACTATAGGATTTTGTAGGGATAACTTTCTTTGGCCATGTTATTTTGAGAAGACATGATTGCTTTGTTAGTATGCTTGAAGTATTATTATTTTTATGTCAATATTAAACTTTTGTCTTGAATCTTTTGGATCTAAAAATTCATGCCACAATAAAGAAAATTACATTGAGAATTATGCTAGGTAGCATTCCAGATCAAAAATTATGTTTTTTATATTTACCTACTCGAGGACGAGCAGGAATTAAGCTTGGGGATGCTTGATACGTCTGCATGGTATCTATAATTTTTTATTGTTCCATGCTATTATATTATCTGTTTTGGATGTTAATGGGCTTTATGTTACAGTTTTATATTATTTTTGGGACTAACCTACTAACCCAAGGCCCAGTGCAAATTGTTGTTTTTTTTGCCTATTTCAGTGTTTCGTAGAAAAGGAATATCAAACAGAATCCAAACAAAATGAAACCTTCGGGAGAGTTATTTTTGGAACAAACGTGATCCATAGGACTTGGAGTGGATGCCATGAAATCAATGAGGAGGCCACGAGGCAGGGGGCGCGCCTACCCTCCTGGGCGCGCCCTCCCCCCTCGTTGCTCCACCGACCTACTTCTTCCTCCTATATATGTTCATATACCCCGAAAACATCCAGGAGCACCACGAAACCCTATTTCCACCTCCGCAACCTTCTGTACCCAAGAGATCCCATCTTGGGGCCTTTTCCGGAGCTCCGCCGGAGGGGGCATCGATCACGGAGGGCCTCTACATCAACTCCATGACCTCTCCGATGATGTGTGAGTAGTTTACTTCTGACCTTCGGGTCCATAGCTATTAGCTAGATGGCTTCTTCTCTCTCTTTGAATCTCAGTACAAAGTTCTCCTCGATCTTCTTGGAGATCTATTCGATGTAACTCTTTTTGCGGTGTGTTTGTCGAGATCCGATGAATTGTGGGTTTATGATCAAGTCTATCTATGAACAATATTTGATTCTTCTCTGAAATCTTTTATGTATGATTGGTTATCTTTGCAAGTCTCTTCGAATTATCAGTTTGGTTTGGCCTACTAGATTGATCTTTCTTGCAATGGGAGAAGTGCTTAGCTTTGGGTTCAATCTTGTGCTTCTCGATCCCAGCGACAGAAAGGGAAACGGCACATATTGTATTGTTGCCATCGAGGATAAAAAGATGGGTTTTATATCATATTGCTTGAGTTTATCCCTCTACATCATGTCATCTTACCTAATGTGTTACTCTGTTCTTATGAACTTAATACTCTAGATGCATGTTGGATAGCAGTCGATGTGTGGAGTAATAGTAGTAGATGCAGGCAGGAGTCGGTCTACTTGTCACGGACGTGATGCCTATATACATGATCATGCCTAGATATTCTCATAATTATTCGCTTTTCTATCAATTGCTCGACAGTAATTTGTTGACCCACCGTAATACTTCTGCTATCTTGAGAGAAGCCACTAGTGAAACCTATCGCCCCCGGGTCTATTCTCCATTATATTAATCTCCTGTCAACAAGTTATTTCTAGCACCATTTATTTTGCAATCTTTGCTTTCAATCTATATCATAAAAATACTAAAAATAATTATCTTATCATTATTATCTCTATCAGATCTCACTCTCATAAGTAACCGTGAAGGGATTGACAACCCATTTATCGCGTTGGTTGCGAGGTTCTTATTTGTTTGTGTAGGTACGAGGGACTTGCGTGTAGTCTCCTACTGGATTGATACCTTGGTTCTCAAAATATGAGGGAAATACTTGTGCTACTTTGCTGCACCACCGTTTCCTCTTCAAGGGAAAACCAACGCAGTGCTCAAGAGGTAGCAGGTCACACAACCCACAAGTTGATCACAAAAACATTGTAGCGACCAGACCTCAAATAGTCTGATCTCTGTGCATCCTGGATCAGTAATGATGACACACACAGTACTTGAGGATTTATAACAGAGTAGGAATCACACACTTATTACATCGAATGTCTCAAAAGAGAACTTGTTGCAATAAATATGGCTTAAGGCCATCTAATACGATAACAGCGGAAGGCTTGGAAGATAAAGTGAGTCCATCAACTCCAACGGCATCACTGAGTGAAAGACCACGACCTAAGGCTCCTTACTCGTCGTCTGAAAGGTCTGCAACATTATACGTTGCATCCCGAAACGGGTCAGCACATGGAATATCCTGGCAATGTAACACAAGAGGGTAATGAACAGAATAATGCTATCACTACATGCATATATGGCTGGTGGAGGCTGTATGGTTAATGTTTTGCGAAAAGCCAATTTTTCCCTACTGCAAAGGAATATATTTTATTTAACTAAAAAGTTGGTTGAAAAACATTGAGAAGGTAAACCCCCTCTCTAACCCAATTAAAAGTAATTAATAACCCAATCAAATTTATATTAAGAGTGATGAGATCCACATAATAATCCAAGAACTAGATACTCAAGATGTCCATAACCGGGGACACGGCTAACCATGATTAGTTTGTACACTCTGCAGAGGTTTGTGCACTTTTCCCCACAAGACTCGATCTCCTCCATTGGATTTCTCGCACTACATGATGTTTGAGAAACGGATGACCGAGACACAGTCTTTCCGAAGAGGTCCCCTTAACCGATAGATAGACCTGTACACCTACAATCCCCTACATCTGCTAGTCCAACGTGGAAAGGTTTCCCACAACTTACTCAACTATGCCAGAGTCTATATTGGCATGTGGCTGCACACGGAAGTTTCCAACATGAATAATCTTATGATCCCTTTGAGCCTGGGTGGCAGTCCATAGGAGAATCACACGGTACCCCGGGATTTCCAAAAATACAGGCAATCACTGGGTTCCCCAGGTGCCTCAATCCACCCAGATGTGTATTAAAGTTGCCACCTTAAGTTAACCATTAATTAACAACTCACATCTATCATGGATACTCTCAAACCCAATGCACGTCTACAAGCATAGCATGGCAATATAATCATAACGTAGAAGTAACTCCCAAGGGTTTGATAATAAACAGGTGAATAGGTTCTACCTCATCTACTTCCCAACCCACAATTTATTCAGATCCTAACCATGCAAGTGTTTGAGGATTGATCTAATGCAATAAAACTGGGTAGTAAAGAGGTATGATCAAAGTGTTACTTGCCTTGCTGGTGATCCGTGAAACCTAGAGACTCGTAGTAGCACGCTTCGCACTCTGGGTACTCTATCACAAACAAACAAGCATACAATAAGCAATCAAGCAAGATGCATGGGTAAAAATCAAATAAGAAGAACTAACTAGAAAGTTCAACTTAAGAACTCCGGCTTGCAAAAAGAATCAAATCAAACAAAGCAACGAAACTCAAACTGCGAAAGAAACAAGCTTCGTTTACTAATCTGGACTAAAGTCAAATTTTACAGTAGCAAAAACTTGTTAAGTTGTTTAAACAGAAAGAGGGCTTCGAGACAAAACTCTAGGCGCTTGAATCGCCTGATTCCGATAAACGAGCGAAAAGATAAACTAAAACGAAAATTGGATCAGAAATCTCAATCGAAAATAATCGCGAAAAATCTGAGAAAAAGAAAAACTGACGAACAGGCTAACGAATGAACACTCGCTATCTGCGGCTAACAGGCGAAAACCGTTCGTTATAACGAACATACGGACGAACATCCGCTAAATAAGTAAAACATCGGAAAACCGATCTAACAAAAATAAACCGGAAAAAAATAAAAACGGGGTTTAATCGAAGAAAACCAACCGGTCAACCGGTGGTCAACGGCAACGGCGGGCGGCGGCGGCTAGGGTTTGGCGGCGGGGCGCGGGCTGTGGTGGGCTGGCGGGTGGGCTGAGGGGCAAGGGCCCCTGGCTTATAAAGCCCCCCAGGCGGTGGCAGAGTCCGGGTCGCCCACGGCCCGGTAGGTCGGTTTCTTTTTTTTTTGTTAAATTATTCCACGAAGAAAAACAAACAAAAGAATTACTAAACGGACTCCAAAAATCCTGAAATAAATTTTCCCTGTCCTCTAGAAATCTACTGGACAAGGTGAACATTTATTTGGGACTCTAATGCAATTTTGCAAAATGCATATTTTTCCTAATTCAAATAAAATAGCGATAAAAATCCGAATAAAAATCTTATTTGATTTTAATATTAAATCTTCAATATTTCTTTATTTTGAGGAAGTCATTTTATCCTCTCTTTTTTATTTTTTATAAAAGAATTATTCGAAGATAAAATAATTAAAATCAAACGATCCTCTTTTCAAAAATCGAGGAAAACTCAAATATGAAAATAACGAAGCCACCAACTCTCTCCGTAGGTCCTTGAGTTGCGTAGAATTTCTAGGATCAAGCCAAAATGCAATAAAATATGATATGCAATGATGATCTAATGTATAACATTCCAAATTGAAAATTTGGGATATTACAAACATACATCAAGTAGATCACGTGAATATCACATTGTCACCAGAGATAAACACATGCAAGACATACACCAAGTGTTCTTGAATCCTTAAAGACTCAGTCCGATAAGATAACTTCAAAGGGAAAACTCAATCCATTACAAGAGAGTAGAGGGGGAGAAACATCATAAGATCCAACTATAATAGCAAAGCTCACGATACATCAAGATCATGCCAAATCAAGAACAGGAGAGAGAGAGAGAGAGATCAAACACATAGCTACTGGTACATATCCTCATCCCCAAGGGTGAACTACTCCCTCCTCATCATGGAGAGCACCGGGATGATGAAGATAGCCACCGGAGAGGGATCCCCCCTCCGGCAGGGTGCCGTAACAGGGTCCCGATTGGTTTTTGGTGGCTACAGAGGCTTGCGGCGGCGAAACTCCCGATCTAGGTTTCTTTCGGAGGTTTCTATATTTATAGGAATTTTTGGCGTCTGTCTCATGTCAGGGGGATCTCCGAGTCATCCACGAGATAGGGGGCGAGCCCAGGGGGAGGGCGCGCCCTCCACCCTCGTGGATGGCTCAGGACTCTTCTGGCCCAACTCTTTTACTTTGGGGGCTTCTTTTGGTGCATAAAAAATCATCAAAAATTGGCACGTCAATTGGACTCCGTTTGGTATTCCTTTTCTGTAAAACTCAAAAATGAGGAGAAAATAGAAACTGGCACTGGGCTCTGGGTTAATAGGTTAGTCCCAAAATCATATAAAATAGCATATAAAACATCCAAGATGGATAATATAATAGCATGGAACAATCAAAAAATATAGATACGTTAGAGACGTATCACTCTTGTGCTTCAAATGATAGTATCCCCAACACTCAACTCTCTCTCTCTCACGGATTTGGATATGGTGGAAAGAAGATTTGAGTGGAAAGCAACTTGGGGAAGCCTAGAGATCAAGATTCTTGTGGTTGGATTGGAATATCCTGGTCTCAACACATGAATAGGTGGCTCTCTCTCAGAAAATGAGTAGTGGAAGTGTAGGCACGTTCCGATGGCTCTCTCCACAAATGGAGGATGGGTGGAGGGGTATATATAGCCTCCACACAAAATCTAACCATTACACATAATTTACCAAACTCGGTGGGACCGAATACTGAAACTCGGTCAGACCGATTTAGTTCAAAATGTGAATGTTGGGCTTTTTGATGGGAACGACATGTCAACTCGGTGGGACAGATTGTGTAAGGGTTAGGGCATAATGTAATCTCGGTGAGATCGATCACATGAACTCGGTGAGACCGATTTCTGAAATTGGCAAACAAAGAGTTGGTCAGGCAAACTCGATGGGACCGATCGCTCATCTTGGTGAGATCGAAACATTACGAAAAGGAAACAGAGAGTTTGCATTGCGAACTCGATGGGACCGATCACTCATCTCGGTTAGACCAAAATGTTACGAAGGGAAATGGAGAGTTTGCAATCCCATCTCGGTGAGACCGAGATCCCTATCGGTGAGATCAAACTGATTAGGGTTTCTGGCTATGGCTATGTTTAATGTACTCGGTGGCACCGGATAGGTCAAATCGGTGGGGCTGAGTTTGACTTTTGGTCTGGGGCATATGTGGATATGAGAAAGTGGTTGAGGGATTTTGGAGCATATCACTAAGTCTTTTGAGCAAGCAAGCCATTAAGCAACACCTCATCCCCTTTTAATAGTATTGCTTTTCCTATGGAATCAATGTGATCTTGGATCACTAAAATGAAATGTAGAGTCTTGAGCTTGAGCCAATATGTGTCCTTAGCATTTTGAGGGGTCCACATCTCTAGTCCATGCCATGCCAGTCATTGAACTTTCTGAAAAGATTATCTTGAAAAGGTATTAGTTCAATGAGCTATATGTTGTTAAGAATTACCAAAACCACCCAGGGATCATTTTCACTTTCAATCCTCATCATGGTGGCCGCTAGGATGACGAAGATGGCCTCCGGTGATGATTTTCCCCTTTGGCATGGTGCCGGAACAGGGTCTAGATTGGTTTTTCATGGCTACAGAGGCTTGCATCAGTGAAACTTCTGACCTAGGGTTATTTTTGGGGGTTTCTGTATTTATAGGATTTTTTGGCATTGATCTCACGCTGAGATGGGCTTCGAGGGGCCCACTACCCACCACCACACACCGGAGGGGGGTGGCGCGCCTAGGTGGGTAGTGGCCACCTCGTGGCTCTTCTGGCCATCCCATGAAGTTTCTAGTGCCTCTTTTCTTCCAAAAATCTTCAAAAAGATTCGCTGCATTTGGAGAACTTTGATTTCTGCACAAAAAACAACACAACGGTAGTTCTGTTGAAAACAACGTCAGTCCAGGTTAGTTTCATTCAAATCATACCAAAACCATATAAAATTGTTGTAAACATGGCATGATTACTTCATAAATTATAGATACGTTGGAGACGTCTCGGCATTCCCAAGCTTAATTCCTGCTCGTACTGATAAAAGAAATAAATTATGACGTGTGAATGCTAGCATAGTGCATAAGTTTGATCAATGATAATTTTAATCACTTTTCCTAGCATTATAACAGCAACTCTTTCTCATAAAACTCATCATGATAAAGTGGCAATTGAAAACAGAATTTTTGAATATCATATTCATCATATACTTTTTATTTTGTAGCATGGACATTTGCGCTTGAATGATTCAAATCAATAGTCTACTATTTGATATGAAGACATCAATACTCAAGCATACTAACAAGTGATTGCGTGTATCTGCGCTGGTTTTCCCTTGAAGAGGAAATGGTGATGCAACACAACAACGGTAAGTATTTCCCTCAGTTATGAAACCAAAGTTATCAATCCAGTAGGAGAACCAAGTAACACAATGTAAACGGTACCTACACACAAAGAACAAATACTTGCAACCCAACGCTTAAGAGGGGTTGTCAATCCCTCACCGGTAAAAAGATAGACTAAATTGTATGAGATTGGATAAATAGAGCTTGCAAAAACACAAAATAAAATAAGTAAAGAAAAATTGCAGCAAGATATTTTTGGTTTTTGGAATAATAATGATATGTCTCCAATTGCCATGCTTAGAGTTGGGGAGGTCGAAATTCATGATCATGCTGGCAAAGAGGGGGTCCTGTTCAATACATACAAGGATCGTTTGGGTTCTTCTAAACCTACCAGCATGAAATTTGATCTCTCTAGGATCATCCGCAGGATTGATGGGCTGGACCAACTGAGTGCGCCCTTCTCTACGGATGAAATAGATGCTGTTGTTAAGGAAATGCCGAATGGCAGAGCCCCCGGCTCGGATGGTTTTAATGGTTGCTTTCTTAAGAAGTGCTGGCAAATCATCAAGTCAGATTTCTATGACCTCTGTCATGCTTTCCATGCTGGGGGACTTGACATCACTAGCATTAGTGAGGGATATATCACCCTGATTCCAAAAATATCCTCTCCGGAAACGGCTAATGATTTCAGACCAATTACCTTACTGAATTGTTGTCTGAAAATCATTACAAAGATCTTGGCGAACCGGCTGCAGAAAGTCATTCTAGAAATCATACACATGAACCAATATGGATTTATCAAAGGTAGGACCATCCAGGATTGTCTCGCGTGGTCGTACGAATATATTCATCAATGCCATTCGTCTGGGAGAGAGATTGTATTACTTAAGCTTGATTTTGCCAAGGCCTTTGATACGATTGAACATGCCCCCATGCTGGATATTATGAAACACATGGGTTTTGATGATAGGTGGCTAGGCTGGATGGGAACGATCTTTGGCTCGGGAGTTTCGTCAGTTCTCTTAAATGGTGTTCCTGGTCGGAAATTCAAATGCAAGTGTGGCGTGAGACAGGGTGACCCTCTCTCACCAATGATCTTTGTCCTTGCGGCTGATCTACTCCAAGCTGCCATCAATGACGCGTACACTCAGGGTTTGCTGGAGCTTCCTATTCCTCGTGAAAATGCGGGTGACTTCCCCGTGGTGCAATACGCTGACGACACAATCCTGGTTATGCAAGCTTGTCCCACACAGGCCGCCCGCATGAAACTTATTTTGGAGGATTATGCGGCCTCGGTGGGACTCAAGATCAACTTCCATAAATCGACCCTCATACCCATTAATGTCGATCACCAGCATGCTATTGGGTTGGCAGGGGTGTTTGGCTGCTCTGTTGGCACCCTGTCGTTCACTTACCTTGGTCTCCCCATGGGGACGACTAGGCCAAGTGTTCTTGATCTCATGCCATTGGTACACTCGGTTGAGAGGAAAACATCCACTGCCCTATCGCTGATGTCGTCGGGGGCCAAATTGATGCTGGTCAATTCGGTGATCACCTCCATGCTGATCTATGCAATGTGCACGATCAAGCTGCACCCTAAAGTGGTTGAGCACCTTGACAAACTGCGCCGCTACTGCCTCTGGGCAAAAAATTCTGACGATGGGATCAAATCCAACTCCCTTGCTGCCTGGGAGCTTGTCTGTCGACCCAAACGGTGTGGTGGCCTCGGTGTTATTGATATCAAGATACAAAATGCCGCGCTTCTCCTAAAGTACTTATTCAAGTTCTACAATCGTGAGGATGTGCCCTGGGTTCAACTAGTCTGGGAGGCGTACTACCCGAACAAGGTGCCGCACGCCACTGAGCTAATGGGTTCCTTCTGGTGGAAAGACATAATGCAGCTCAGTGGAACCTTCCGTGGGGTCGCCAGGGTCATCCCCGGGGATGGATGCAGCTCTTTGTTTTGGAAAGATGTCTGGTTTAGTGACACTGGCTCCGCACTGATGGACACGCATCCGTGAGCCTTCTCTTATGCTCTGAACGAGGATGACTCTGTTGCTAGGGTTCTCAAGACCACTGATCCAGCCATGATCTTCAGTCTGCCTCTTTCGGCCCAGGCTAGGGAGGAGATAAGAGAGATACATCAAGGGTCCTCGCATGTTTGTCTGGAATACGGTTCGCCTGACGTTTGGGCCTGTGAACTAGGACGTTATTCATCAAAGAAGTACTACAACCACTGTTTCAAGCAGGTGAAAGCTGATGAAGCCTTTGGTTGGCTATGGAAAGCCAAATGCCCGATCAAGTTCAAGATGTTTGGGTGGCTGCTTATGGTCGATCGTTTGAACACCAGGAACATGCTGAAGAGGCGGCACTCTGCTGTAGCCGGGGGCAACTACACTTGCATGCTCTGCCAAACCCTGCCAGAGGAAACCGTGGAACATCTCTTCTTCGAGTGCCCTTTTGCCAAACAATGCTGGAGTAAGGTTGGTCTGACCTGGCCAGGAGGAACCAATAGGCTAGCCATCTTGCATGCTGGGAGAGAGAGCTGGCGCCGGTCGCTTTTCATGGATATCTTCCTGCTTGCTGCTTGGAGCCTGTGGATGGAAAGAAACAGCCAACATTTCAGGGGGATCCCGCGCTCGTTCGTGGCATGGTTGGCTAGGTTCAAACTTCTGTTGGGTTTGGTGATCCATAACTGTCCTGAGAAAGTTCATCCTTTTCTCTCTGACTTCATTGTAAATTTGGACAGCTAGTTTAGCTTTTGCAACACTTACGGCCGGGGGGCCTAAAACCCATTGTAACACACTTGTAACTGTTATGTTGTGAGTAATACAAAGTCAGTGGGAGCCTCTCCCACTGTCGCTAATTCCTCAAAAAAATGATATGTCTCCAACGTATCTATAATTTTTGATTGATCCATGAAGTTTTATTATCAATCTTGGATGTTTTATAATCATTTTATAGTCATTTTATATCATTTTTTGGTACTAACCTATTGACATAGTGCCCAGTGCCAGTTCCTGTTTTTTCCATCGCAGGAAATCAATATCAAATGGGGTCCAAATGACACGAAACTTTACGATGATTTTTATGGGCCAAAAGGAAGCAGATGGGCCTCTTGGCGTGCCCTAGTGGGTTGTGCCCCCCTCGGGTGCCCCCCGCACTTCCTCTTTAATCTATAAATACCCAAATATTTCCAAAACCCTAGGGGAGTTGACGAAATATTCATCCAGCCACCGCAAAGTCCAAAAACACCAGATACAATCTAAACACCATCACGGAGGGGTTCACCACTTCCATTGGTGCCTCTCCAATGATGCGTGAGTAGTTCCTTGTAGACCTTCGGGTCCGTATTTAGTAGCTAGATGGCTTCACCTCTCTCTCTTGATCCTCAATACAATGGTCTCTTGGAGATCAATATGATGTAACTCTTTTGTGGTGTGTTTGTTGGGATCGATGAACTTCGAGTTTATTATCAGATCTATGTTTTTATATCTATGAAAGTATTTGAGTTTCTTTGATCTCGTTTATGCATGATCTCTTATAGCCTCATATTTATTCTCCGATATTTGGGTTTTTTCTGGCCAACTCGATATATTTATCTTGCAATGGGAGGAGGTGCCCGGTAGTGGGTTCAATCTTACGGTGCTTGATCCCAGTGATAGAAAGGGAATCGACACGTATGTATTGTTGCTACTAAGGATAAAAAGACGAAATCTATATCTACCGCCATATAGATAAATGAATCTTGTCTACATCATGTCATCGTTCTTATTGCATTACTCCGTTTTTCCATTAACTTAATACACTAGATGCATGCTGGATAGCGGTCGATGTGTGGACTAATAGTAGTAGATGCACGCAGGAGTCGGTCTACTAATCTTGGACGTGATGCCTATGTAATGATCATTGCCTATATATTGTAATAATTATTTGAAGTTCTATCAATTGCCCAATAGTAATTTGTTCACCCACCATTTGTGATTTTTTTCTCGAGAGAAGCCACTAGTGAAACCTACGGCCCCCGAGTCTCTTTCTCATATAATTCGCCTTTGTGATCTATTTTATTTGCCTTTTATTTTTAGATCTATTAAACCAAAAATCCAAAAATACTTTGCTGCACTTTATTTTATTTGGCGTTCGATCTATCAATATTTACAACCTTTCTCCCGTCAACTTGCCAATTTCTGGCGTCGTTACCCGAAGGGGATTGACAACCCCTTTAACATGTCGGGTTGCGAGGTGTTGTTATTTGTGTGCACGTGTTGCTTACGTTGTGTTGCTTGGTTCTCCTACTAGTTCGATACCTTGGTTTCATAACTGAGGGAAATACTCTACCGTCGCTGTGCTACATCATCCCTCCCTCTCCGGGGAAATACCGACATAGTTCCAGCTGCCATCAAGGAGAATTTCTAGTGCCGTTGCCGGGGAGGATCTTCAACATAACCAGGTTCCTAATCACAAATCTCATCTCCTCGCAATTTACATTATTCTCCATTTGCCTCTCATTTTCCTCTCACCCACTTCACAAAAATTTGTCGTTTTATTCGCCCCTCTTCTTCCGTTCACCGTTTTCTCGTCAGATCTGTTCTTTTGCTTGGAATCATGAGTGATTTTGGTATGGCACCAACAGATGATGGCCTTACTCCTAAGATTGGACGTACAGACAATCTGGATAATAAACTTTTTTCTTGGGGCACGGGAACGTTATGGGAAAAGAACGTACCCAAGAGTTCTTCAATTGTGTTGGAAATTTGAGCCTTGATGATGCTCATATACTTAAAACTACTAGATCTTATGCGGATGCTATTTCAGCACTAGTTCTGAAACTTGAAAGCAAATTTATCCGCACTCATCCTACCTTGCAAAGATTGTTTTTTGAGCTTCCCAAAATAAAGAATCCTAAAGCCAAAAAGCTGGCCACTCTCGTTCTTATGAACGAGTTTGACTACATAATTCGGGAAGCTAGGGAAATCTTTGATTTTTATGGTATGAATCGTGAAAAACCCGTGATAGATGAAATTATTTACAATAGTGACTATGCACTAAGGCATTTTCTTGGGGATAATAAAATCTTCGATGAGAATCTTAAAAAGGAAGTCCCCGTTCTAGATATAATCCAACAAGTTTTTAATAATGTTAATCTCAACACTATTCTTGGATTGTTGCAGGAAATCAAAGGGGTTATGATGAAAACCAACTAAGGAATGCTAAAGTTTCTATGGATAATATGTTTTATGTTGTGTTCACAAAACCTCCTGATAAATATACCCCCAAGAAAATTAAGAAGAAGAAGGATGAAAAAACTTAGATCCTTGCTTTATGCCTAGCTAAGGGCATAAAACTATAGTGCTTGTTGGGAGGCAACCCAATGAATAAAATTTATTTTTGATTTTTGCTTCCTGTTCTTGAGTGTTAGCACAATTACTCTATTGTTATGATTGTGTTTTTTATGTTTTAATTAGTGTTTGAGCCAAGTAAAGCCTTTAGGATCTTCTTGGGCAATACTTGTTTGATCTTGCTGAAGAAAACAGAAAGTTTGCGCTCACGAAATTAATTTTCATTTTTTTACCAAAGAGCGGTAAAATACGCATTCCAATTGCAGTAGATCAATATACAAACTTTTCAGGCCGTCCTAATTTTCAGAGTTTTGAGTTACAGAAGTATTGAAAATAGTCAGATTGCTACAGACTGTTCTGTTTTGACAGATTCTGTTTTATTTGTGTTGTGTGCTTATTTTGATGGCCCTGTGGTTTTCTTTGATGAGTTTTTGCCATAGAAAGTTGGAATACATTATATATAATACAAAAAATATGAGTTGGTTTGATACAACACTTATAGTAGTGATTTATTATTCTTATACTAACGGATCTCACGAAGGCTTTGTTGAGTTTTGTGTGATTGAAGTTTTCAAGTTTTGGGTTATCTTACGATGGATGAAGGAAGGATGTAAGAGCCTAAGCTTGGGGATGCCCCGGCATCCCAAGCTATTATCCAAGAATGAGCAACCAACTAAGCTTGGGGATGCCCCCGAGTGGCATCCCCGCTTTCTTCCAACAACTATCGGTATTTTACTCGAGACTATATTTTTATTCGTCACATGATATGTGTTTTGCTTGGAGCGTCTTGTATGATATGTGTATTTGCTTGTTTTATTTTTTGTTTTGAGTTATCAATCCTTGTTGGACACACTTATTTGAGAGAGCCAAAATTATGTCATGATTTGTTAGAATTGCTCTCTATGCTTCACTTAAATATTTTATGAGCTAGGACTTGCTCTAGTGCTTCACTTATATCTTTTTTAGCACGGTGTGCTTTGTTATTTTTGAAGAAATGCTCTCTTGCTTCACTTAGATTTGTTTGAGAGTTAGTAAAAATTTTAAGAAATTCTCTCTTGCTTCACTTAAATTATTTTGAGAGAAAGAAAATTGTTGTGCTCATGATCTTCACATATATTTGTTTGAGCTTATGAAAAACAACTCATGAAAATTAGTCCCAAAGTGATAGATATCCAAGAAGGATAAAGTAAAAGAAAATGTCATGAAGATCATTAGACAAAATAAACTTGATTCTTAGTAATAGTTTTGAGATATGATGATGTGATATGTGAGTTATGTTGATGAGTAATTGTGCTCTAGTAGGAATATTGGTGTTAAGATTTGTGATTCCCTATGCATGCACGAAAGTCAATAATCATGCAGTGAAAATTATATCCTACTTGTGGTGCATTATTCAGTGTTAATTATGCTTAATGCTTGCTTATGAGATTATTTCTTTCTTGGTTGGTCGCTTCCCAATCTTTTGCTAGCCTTCATTTTGCACTAATTATGACCTCTACTTGTGCATCCAAAATCCTTTAAACCAGTTTTGCCACATGAGTCCACTATACCTACCTATATGCGGTATTCTTTTGCCGTTCTAAGCAAATTTGCATGTGCCATCTCTAATTTTCAAAATAAACTTCTCTTTTGTGTGTTTGTTTCGCTCACGGAATGGTAACGGGTGGCTAATATTTTCCATGCTAGATGTGTTATTCTCAAGATGAGTGTTTATTGACTTGTCATGTTGCATGAGTAATACAAAGGTATTAGGGATGCCCAGTCCCTAAATGCAAAAACAAAAATGAATTTACTTTATGTTGTCAAATAATAAATTCCTTGGAAAGTGTTGGTATGGAGGGCACCCGTGGATACGGTTAGCCATGGAAAGTGAAAGTTATGGTGGGAAAAGGAATAAACTTTATTTTCTGTTTGGGAACCGCCTATGGCATATCTAGGATGGAAAGTGTTCGGAACTCTAAGTCGTTTTCGTTGGTGGGATGGATACACCTCCCAAAATGTTTTTATCTCAATTTTTCGCTTTGAGCTCTAGCACCTCTACAAATCCCTACTTCCCTCTGCGAAAGGACTTTCTTTTACTATTATGCATTTTTTATTATGAAATTTGAGTCTCCATCTTCTCTCATAAAAAGCACCAACTAGGAGGCAATATGATCGTGCTCAAGTATTGGGTGTAGTTAATATTTGAGTGTGTTTCATGAATGGATCAATGTTTGGGCATGATGGGCTAGGGATAACTTATTTTAGCATTGATATTTTGAAAGAGATGGTTGCTCGTTGATATGCTTGAGTATCTAAATTATTATGTCAAAACTAGACTATTGCTTTGAATCGCATAAATGTCCAAATGTCCATGCTATAAACAAAAGAATATGATATGACTTGATGAACAACACTCCACATCAAAAATTCTGTTTTTATCCCTTACCTACTCGAGGACGAGTAGGAGTTAAGCTTGGGGATGCTGATACGTCTCCAACGTATCTATAATTTTTGATTGTTCCATCTTGTTTTATTATCAATCTTGGATGTTTTATAATCATTTTTGGTACTAACCTATTGACATAGTTCCCATTGCCAGTTCTTGTTTTTTCCATATTTTTTACATCGCAGGAAATCAATATCAAATGGAGTCCAAATGGCATGAAACTTTACGATGATTTTTTATGGACCAAAAGGAAGCAGATGGGCCCTGGTTGCACCTGGGGGTGCCCCGAGGGGGGCACAACCCACCAGGGCGCGCCAGGCGGCCCTGGCGCACCTAGGTGGGTTGTGCCCATGTCGGGGGCCCCCAGACCGCCTCTTTACTCTATAAATACCCAAATATTCCCAAAACCCTAGGGGAATCGATGAAATATTCATCCAGCCGCCGCAGAGTCCAGAAACACCAGATCCAATCTAAGCACCATTACGGAGGGGTTCACCACTTCCATTGGTGCCTCTCCGATGATGCATGAGTAGTTCCTTGTAGACCTTCGGGTCCGTAGTTAGTAGCGAGATGGCTTCATCTCTCTCTCTCTCTCTCTCTCTCTCTCTCTCTCTCTTTATCCTCAATACAATGGTCTCTTGGAGATCCATATGATGTAACTCTTTTGCGGTGTATTTGTTGGGATCGATGAACTTCGAGCTTATGATCAGATCTATGTTTTTATATCTATGAAAGTATTTGAGTTTCTTTGATCTATTTTATGCGTGATCTCTTATAGCATCATATTTTTTCTCTAATATTTGGGTTTTGTCTGGCCAACTCGATCTATTTATCTAGCAATGGGAAGAGGTGACCAGTAGTGGGTTCGATCTTACGGTGCTTGATCCCAGTGACAGAAAGGGAACCAACATGTATGTATCATTGCTACTAAGGATAAAAAGACGAGATCTATATATGCCGCCATATAGATAAACGGATCTTGTCTACATCATGTCATCGTTCTTATTGCATTACTCCATTTTTCCATGAACTTAATACACTAGATGCATGCTGGACAGCGGTCGATGTGTGGAGTAATAGTAGTAGATGCAGACATGAGTCGGTCTACTAATCTTGGACGTGATGCCTATGTAAGGATCATTGCCTGGATATCGTCATAATTATTTGAAGTTCTATCAATTGCCCAAGAGTAATTTGTTCACCCATTGTTTGCTATTTTTTCTCGAGAGAAGCCACTAGTGAAACCTACGCCCCCCGGGTCTTATTTTTCATATATTTGCCTTTGCGATCTACTTTTTACTTGCTTTTATTTTCAGATCTATTTAACCAAAAATCCAAAAAATACTTTTCTGCACTTTATTTTATTTGGCGTTCGATTTATCAATATTTACAACCTTTCTCCCATCAACTTGCAAATTTCTGGCGCTGTTACCCTAAAGGGATTGACAACCCCTTTAACACGTCGGGTTGCGAGGTGTTGTTATTTGTGTGCAGGTGCTGCTTACGTTGTGTTGCTTGGTTCTCCTACTAGTTCGATACCTTGGTTTCATAACTGAGGGAAATACTCTACCGTCGCTGTGCTACATCATCCCTCCCTCTCCGGGGAAATAACGACGTAGTTCAAGCTGCCATCAAATAGATCTAAAAACAATATGATAGAAAACAGACCCCGGGGCCGTAGATTTCACTAGTGGCTTCTCTCAAGAAAATAGCATACGATGGGTAAACAAATTATTGTTGGGTAATTGATAGAAAAGTAAATAACCGAATCATATGCAAAAGTACAATCAACAACATCTTAAGTTATTTCATGATTATAATAATACTGCTAATTTAGTACAGGTACAAAGCATACACATGTTGTAATTTTTTCCTGGACTCAACTTAAAAATCACAATTGACATGCCCTAGAAGTTTCTAGGAACATGTTTACCTAATATACATTAGAAACCACTATCAGAATACATTTTTGTGTGTATGATTTAGAAATCTCTACGATGATGTTGAATAATTAAAAAACTAAACACACGCATAGATACACAAACAACGTGTATACATAATATAGTTTATGCAATATTAATCAACTATTAAAAACATTATTTAATAAGAAAAAGATTTTGTTACATTATACAATTTACAATTCGGAAAATCAAAATTTCCAGATTATATACATTAAAAATGTATACCAAAGAATACTATTATTATTATTTAGAGCATTGTTATGGGTTTAACTATGATGGCTAAGTACTATAAACTTATACTAATTAGAATTATAATATGGCACAACTAGATTAAAATAAATACAAATGTTTAGTATAAACTCCCTACCTCACAGGGTTGTAGCCCAGGTCTTAAATATCCTAATACCGGGCTTAGAGCTAGTAGTGGCACTTGCCTGGTTGAAACTCCTCTGTAGTCCCAAGATGTTCCTCTGAAACTTTTACAAGCTCTATCTCTTCGAAGTGGATATCTGAAGTCCCAAGATATGCCTTTGATTTCTTGAAACCCGAAATAGTACTAAACTGGCAAGTTTCTCCAACTTGGTCACATGGTTTCGGGACGATGCTGGCTTTCTTGTATTTATAGTGCAGATGGTTCACCACGTCATCCTTTTTCCTGGCTTTCAGGTAATCAGGTCGAGAGTACTTCATGCTGGCCCTATATGAAAAAAAGTGAGTCAACAAAAATTCAGAAAATGTTGAAAAATATACTTCGGATTATTTAGTTAAAGTGACAACTCTCACTCAAGAAAAGTGCATTCCTCTCTCTGGATTAGTTCGCACCTATAGTTCTAATTAATTTTCCAAATGTTTAATAGTCACTTTGGGCTCTCACAAGTTTATGATAAAAAGTTACGCTTACAGTTACAGATGTGCTCACTAATGATGCATGTTAAGAAATCTAGGAAGGAATAACAATACAAAAATTGATAACCCAATTTTTGGGGTGTGATGGCCCACAAGTATAGGGGATCAATTGTAGCTCTTTTCGATAAGGGTGTCGAACCCAACGAGGAGTAGAAGGAAATGACAAGTGGTTTTCAGCAAGGTAATGTCTGCAAGTGTTGAAACTGTAAATAACAAAGTAGTTTGATAGCAAGATATTTCATAACGAGCAAGTAATGGTAATAGTAATAAAAGTGCAGCAAGGTAGTGATACGTCCCGAGCGTATCTATAATTGTTTATTGTTCCATGTTGTTATATTATCAATCTTGGATGTTTTATAATCATTTTATAGTCATTTTATATCACTTTTTGGTACTAACCTATTGACATAGTGCCAAGTGCCAGTTGTTGTTTTTGCATGTTTTTTACATCATAGGTAATCAATTTATTCACGTCCGTTTGCCAATTTCCGGCGACGTTACCCGAAAGGGATTGACAACCCTTTTAATACGTCGGGTTGCGAGTACTTGTTATTTGTGTGCAGGTGATGTTTATGTATTTTTGCTTGGTTCTCCTACTGGTTTGATAACCTTGGTTTCATCACTGAGGGAAATCCTACCATCGCTGTGCTGCATCAGCCCTTCCTCTTTGGGGAAATACCGACGTAGCTTCAAGCCACATCAAAAGGAATTTCTGGCGCCATTGCCGAGGAGAATCATCTACATCTACCAGGTTCCTAATCACAAATCTCATCTCCTCGCAATTTACATTATTTGCCATTTGCCTCTCTTTTCCGCTCCCCCACTTCACAAAAAAATGCCGTTTTCTTCGCTTTCTTTTTTGTTTGCCGTTTTCTTGCTGGATCTGTTTTTGCGTGTGTTCTCGTTTGCATAGTAATGATGCCTCAAAGAAAATATTATGATGTTCCTTACCCTAATATTTTGCTTGAAATTGAGAAAAGTACTAAGGAATATATGACTGCACAATTTGAGCATGATAAGTATTTTACCGAAGAACTCAAAGAGCACTCCATTGTGCTAGATGCTATAACTAAACAACTTGATGATATTAGTAGAGAAGTTTGCAATCTCCAATCTAAGTATGCTTTTGCTGAAAGTTTGCTAGGGAAAATATCCGATGCACAAGCTACCCTAGTAAATCAAATGGCCGCTAAACCAATCTCGCTAGAAGATAAAAATGAAGATCTTAAAATGATTGGTGTTTCTTCTATTTATTCCTTGTTTAGTAAAGTTAATATTGATGAAAAAGGGACTGGAGAAGAGTCAACTTTATCTAGAAGGCATCCTGATATTTCGGAGGGTGAAAATCTTGTTGAGAAAATTGATAAAAGTGGGTTTGAAGAGGTCAAAACTTTAACTAGTGATGTGCCCACTCTTTTGGATTACAAAGACTTTAATTATGATAGTTACTCTTTGATTGATTGTTTTTATTTGTTGCAATCCATGATAAATTCACCCCATGCTTATGTACAAAATAAAGCTTTTACTAAACATATTGTTGATGCTATGATGAAAGCTTTAGAAGAAAAGTTGGAATTAGAAGTTTCAATTCCTAGAAAATTGCATGATGAATGGGAACCTACTATCAAAGTCAAGATTAAAAATTATGAGTATTTTTCTTTGTGTGACTTGGGTGCTAGTGTTTCTACAATTCCGAAATATGTATGTGATGTGCTTGGTCTTACTGATATTGAAGAATGTTCTTTAAATTTGCACTTGGCGGGTTCTACTATTAAAAACCCTATGGGAAGAATTAATTATGTTCTTATTCTTGCAAATAGGAATTATGTGCCCATAGATTTTATTATTCTTGATATTGATTGCAATCCGTCTTGTCCAATTATTCTTGGTAGACCGTTTTTATGCACTATCGGTGTCATGATTGATATGAAAGAAGGCCATATTAAGTTCCAATTTCCTTTGGGGAAGGGTATTGAACACTTCCCTAGAACAAGAATTAGGCCACCATATGAATTAATCATGAGGGCATCTTATGGATCTAGAACCAAAGATGACCAAACTTAGATCCTTGCTTTGTGCTTAGTTAGGGGCGTGAAACGATAGCGCTTGTTGGGAGGCAACCCAGTGAATAAAATTTATTTTTACTTTTTGCTTCCTGTTTTTGAGTGTTAGCACAATTATGCTACTGTTATGATTGTGTTTTTTGTTTTTTAATTAGTGTTTGTGCCAAGTAAAGCCTTTAGGATCTTCTTGGGTGATAGTTGTTTGATCTTGCTGAAAAACAGAAACTTTTGCGCTCACAAAAATAATTTTCATTTTTAACCAGAGAGCAATAAAATACCAATTACTTTTGCAGAAGGTTAATATACAAATTTCCCAGGTCATCCTAATTTTTCAGATTTTCTAGAGTTACAGAAGTATTCGAAATTTCCAGATTGCTACAGACTGTTCTGTTTTTGATAGATTCTATTTTCTTTGCGTTGTGTGCTTGTTTTGATGATTCTATGGTTTTCTTTGATGAGTTTTTGCCATACAAAAGTTAGAATACATTAGATATTATGCAATAATAAAATATGAATTGGTTTGCTACATCACTTATAGTAGTGATTTGTTTTCTTATACTAACGGATCTCACGAAGGTTTTGTTGAGTTTTGTGGGATTGAAGTTTTCAAGTTTTGGTTTATCTTATGATGGATGAAGGAATAAGGAGTAAGAAGAGCCTAAGCTTGGGGATGCCCCGGCATCCCAAGCTATTATCCAAAGAGAAGCAAGCAACTAAGATTGGGGATGCCCCGAGTGGCATCCCGTCTTTCTTCTAACGACCATCGGTATTTTAGTCGAAGCTATATTTTTATTCGTCACATACTATGTGTTTTGCTTGGAGTGTCTTGTATGATGTGTGTCTTTGCTTGTTTTGTTTTGTGTTTTAGGTCTTGATTCCTTGCTGGACACACTTATTTGAGAGAGCCAAAATTATGCCATGACTTGTTAGAATTGCTCTCTATGCTTCACTTAAATTTTTTATGAGCTATGGATTTCCTCTAGTGCTTCACTTATATCTTTTTGAGCACGGTGTGCTTTAGTATTTTTGAAGAAATGCTCTCATGCTTCACTTAGATTTATTTGAGAGTTAGTAAAATTTTCAAGAAATTCTCTCTTACTTCACTTAAATTAATTTGAGAGAAAGAAATTTTATGCTCATGATCTTCACTTATATTTGTTTGAGCTTGTCAAAAGCAACACATGAAAATTAGTTCCAAAGTGATAGATATCCAAGAAGGATATAATAAAAACTTTCATGAAGATCATTGGACAAAATAAACTTGATTCTTAGTAATAGTTTTGAGATATGATGATGTGATATGTGAGTCATGTTGATGAGTAATTATGCTTTAGTAAGAATATTGGTGTTAAGTTTGTGATTCCCTATGCAAGCACGAAAGTCAATAGTCATGCAATGAAATTACATCCTACTTGTGGTGCATTAATTGGTGTTAATTATGCTTAATGCTTGCTTATGAGATTATTGGTTTCTTGGTTGGTCGCCTCTCAATCTTTTGCTAGCCTTCATTTTGCACTAAGTATGATCACTACTTGTGCATCCAAGATCCTTTAAACCAGTTTTGCCACATGAGTCCACTATACCTACCTATATGCGGTATTCTTTTGTCGTTCTAAGCAAATTTGTATGTGCCATCTCTAATATTCAAAATAAATTTATCTTTTGTGTGCTCGTACCTCTAGCGAGGCAGTGAGGGGTGGCTAATATTTTCCATGCTAGATGTGTTATTCTCACGATGAGTGTTTATTCACTTGTCATTGCACGAGAGTAAGACAAAGGCCTTTCTTTTACTTTATGCAATTTTTATTTTGAATTTGAGTCTCCATCTTCTCTTATAAAAGCACCAACTAGGGAGCACTATGATCGTACTTGAGCATTGGGTGTAGTTAATATGGGAGTGTGTTTCATGAATGGATCAATGATTGAGCATGATGAGCTAGGGATAACTTATTTTAGTGTTGATATTTTGAAAGACATGGTTGCTTGTTGGTATGCTTGAGTATTTAAGTTATCATGTCAAAACTAGACTATTGCTTTGAACAATATAAAAGTTCAAATGTCCATGCTATAAAGAAAAGAATATGAGATGACATGTTAGGCAGCATTCCACATCAAAAATTCCGTTTTTATCATTTACCTACTCGAGGACGAGCGGGAATTAAGCTTGGGGATGCTGATACATCTACAACGTATCTATAATTTTTTTATTGTTCCATGCTGTTATATTATCAATCTTGGATGTTTTATAATCATTTTATAGTCATTTTATATCATTTTTTGGTACTAACCTATTGACATAGTGCCAAGTGCCAGTTGTTGTTTTCTACATGTTTTTTACATTGCAAGTAATCAATATCAAATGGAGTCCAAACATAGCGAAACTTTTTGTGGATATTTTTGGACCAGAAGACATCCAATGGGACGGAGAAGCGCCTGGGGGGTGCTCCGAGGGGAGAACAACCCACCAGAGGATGCCTGGAGTCCCAGGCGCGCCCTGGTGGGTTGTGCCCACCTCGGGTGCCCCGCGGACCGCCTCTTTGCTCTATAAATACCCCAATATTTCAGAAACCCTAGGGGAGTCGACGAAAATCAATTCCAGCCGCCGCAGAGTCCAGAACCACCAGATCCGATCTTGACACCATCATGGAGGGGTTCACCACTTCCATTGGTGCCTCTCCGATGATGCATGAGTAGTTCTTTGTAGACCTTGGGGTCCGTAGTTAGTAGCTAGATGGCTTCCTCTCTCTCGTCTGATTCTCAATACAATGGTCTCTTGGAGATCCATATGATGTAATTCTTTTGCGGTGTGTTTGTTTGGACCCGATAAACTTTGAGTTTATGATCAGATCTATCTCTTTTTATCCATGAAAGTTATTTGAATCATCTTTGATCTCTTATATGCATGATTGCTTATAGCCTCATATTTCTTCTCCGATATTTGTGTTTTGTTTGGCCAACTTGATCTATTTATCTTGCAATGGGAAGAGGTGCTTTGTAGTGGGTTCGATCTTACGGTGCTTGATCCCAGTGACAGAAGGGGAACCGACACGTATGTATCATTGCTACTAAGGATAAAACGATGGGTTCTATTTCTACATAAATAGATCTAGTCTACATCATGTCATCATTCTTATTGCATTACTCCGTTTCTCCATGAACTTTAATACACTAGATGCATGCTGGATAGCGGTCGATGTGTGGAGTAATAGTAGAAGATGCATGCAGGAGTCGGTCTACTAATCTTGGATGTGATGCCTATATAATGATCATTGCCTGGATATCGTCATGAGTATTTGAAGTTCTATCAATTGCCCAATAGTAATTTGTTTACCTGCCATTTGCTATTTATCTCGAGAGAAGCCACTAGTGAAACCTACGGCCCTCGGGTCTCTTTCTCATATTATTCGCCTTTGCAATCTATTTTATTTGCCTTTTATTTTTAGATCTATTAAAGCAAAAATACCTTACTGCCATTTATTTTTATTTATTTTATTTGGCGTTCGATCTATCAATCTACTACATTGTATTCATGTCTGTTTGCCAATTTCTGGCGTCGTTACCCGAAAGGGATTGACAACCCCTTTAATATGTCGGGTTGCGAGTATTTGTTATTTGTGTGCAGGTGCCATTTACGTATTGCTGCTTGGTTCTCCTACTGGTTCGATAACTTTGGTTTCATCACTTAGGGAAATACCTACCGTCGATGTGCTGCATCATCCCTTCCTCTTTGGGGAAATACCGATGTAGCTTCAAGCCGCATCAGGTAGCCCAATCCTTTTGAGGCAAAGGACAGGTCAAAACGATCTCTTATAGTAAGCAAAGCGTTCTTGAGGGTACACGGGAATTTCATCTAATCACTTTCATCATGTTGATTTGATTCGTGTTCCCTACTTTGATAATTTGATATGTGGGTGGACCAGTGCTTAGGTGTTGTTCTTACTTGAACAAACCTCCTACTTATGATTAACCCCCTCGCAAGCATCCACAACTACAATAAATGTATTAAGGATAAATCCTAACCATAGCATTAAACTTCTGGATCCAATCGGTCCCTTACAGAATAGCGCATAAACTAGGGTTTAAGCTTCTGTCACTCTCACAACCCATCATCTAATAACTACTCCACAATGCATTCCCTTAGGCCCAAATATGGTGAAGTGTCATGTAGTCGACGTTCACATGACACCACTAAGGGAATCACAACATACATACTATCAAAATATCGAACACATTTCAAGTTCACATGATTACTTGCAACATGATTTCCCCCGTGACCTCAAGAACAAAAATAACTACTCACAAGTGATAAACATGATCAAGATCAAAGGGGTATTAAATAGCATAATGGATCTGAACATATAATCTTCCACCAAATAAACCATATAGTAATCAATTACAAGATGTAATCAACACTACTAGTCACCCACAAGCACCAATCTATAGTTCCAGTAACAAGATTGAACACAAGATATTAACTAGGGTTTGAGAGGAGATGGTGTTGTTGAAGATGTTGATGGAGATTGCCCTCCCCAAGATGGGAGAGTTGTCGGTGATGATGATGACGATGATTTCCCCCTCTGGGAGGGAAGTTCCCTTGGCGGAATCGCTCCGCCAGAGGGCAAAAGTGCTCCTGCCCAAGTTCCGCCTCAAGACGGCGGCGCTCCTCCTCAAAGTACTCTCCTGATTTTTTCTAGGTCAAGATGACTTATATACCAGAAGATGGGCACCGAAGGTGGGCCTGGCTGAGCACAACCCACCAGGGCGCGCCTGGGCTCCCTGGCGCGCCCAGGTGGGTTGTGCCCACCTGGTGGGGCCCCTCTGGTACTTATTGGCTCCAATATTCCTCATATATTTCATAAAAAAACCGTAAAGTTTCAGCTCATTTGGAGTTGTCCGGAATAGGTAGCCTGATGTAGCTTTTCCAGGTCCAGATTTCCAATTGCTGGAATTCTCCCACTTTGTGTGTACCTTGCATATTATGAGAGAAAGGGCATTAGAATTACTCCAAAAGCATTATTATGCATAAAAACATCATAAATAACAGTAGGAAAACATGATGCAAAATGGACGTATCAGGGTGTTACACCGTCCAACCTATGTGGGAGTACAATGGAACCAACGACTCCACAGGCGTGATCAGGAAAGGATACGCAAACTGCGGGGCGCTCAAGGATGCTCTGGCAACCATCTACAAGGGCGAGGTTGGCCGACTTCGTCAAGAGTTCAATGTATGATGGGTTTTCCTATCACAAGCCCGTTGAAGGAGTAAGTTTCTAATTAAAACTTTGTCTCTTTGAATAGAGTATTTTATATTCCTAATCAACTCTTTAATATATCCGAGCAGAATTGGGAAAGGTGGGTCACCACACTGAGCTCCCCTACTCCTCAACCGGAGCTCCGTGCGTTCAAGGATGACCTCGGTCTATCCGAGGATCCCTACACGGACCTCATCTTCAAAGACAGGGATTTTTACCAAGAAGGCATGGACGACACCGAGGTGGCCATCATCCTTGACCACGTGGGAGTCCCACCGCACTCTGTTCCAGCGGCCGCACCCAAACATCCGAGCAAGCGGAAGCGGATTATCACTAATACTACTCCTTCCGCGAGCATCTACACCCCTTCAGTTCAGGGATGTAGGACTAAGCACTCAAGGAATGCTTCATTCTGAAAGGAGGACTGGCCATGTGGTGGCCCCAGTCAAGTAGTCGGCCAGACCATTGCCGAGGAGTTTGTGCTGCAAGAGCCACCCGTTTCCACTATGTGAGAGTGTTTTCCTTGCACCCTCGAAAAGACTTTCTATCTTTGGGAATTTTATGTAACTTTTGTTTTGCAGGCCACCCCCATCTACCGATGTACCTGCACTAGAGGTCTTGGTAACGAATATCCCAACCTCCAACGCGTCTCGCAAAGCAGCTCCTGTCCAGCCACCGACTCAGGGAGGACCCAAAGGCGGCCCTCAACCCGCATCCTCGGCAGCGTACTTGGCGACTCCATCAAACCAAGAGCATGATGTGTCATTGTACAAGGAGGGCAGCACTGGTTAACCCAGTCTTCACTGACGAACAATTTGATAAACTTTGGATGGTGGATGGGCATTTGGGCGCATTGTGGATGGGGCTCAAGGAGGCCGCCGGCGTGCTGGGAAGTGGCTTAGAGGTGAGGAATTCATACCATAATCTGTTCTAGTAGCCCTTACGGTAAATGTTGAGTTGACACCATCATTTATCGAACGCGGGTTAATTCTTTGAAAATTATCCGAGGTAATTCTGTGGCCGAGAAGATATGCAAAAATACGCAAAGTCCAGTAGCCCCCTAGCCACTGGTTGGGCACGATGCCTGATTGACGGGTCAAAATAGTGTTTTCCCGTTTAATTTTTAGTTAATTTATAGGAGCAAAACCCAATGGCCCCGGAGCCTTAGGTGGGGCACAATGTGGCCGAACCAAGGGTCGATCCATTTTTGGCTGATTGTGTTGATTTGTATATGCAGGCAACTCAAAAACTATCTGAGGAACGGACGCGGGTCAAGCCCAGCTTGTCGAGTCCCAACAGGAAGTTGCGGATGTGAAGAAATATAGCTGCGAAGCCCATGGTAAAATTGTAGTTAAAATACTTATTCTTCAATAAGATTGATATGTATTTAAGACTACACTATTTTTTAGCAGCAAAAACTATTGGCCAACTTGCAAAAGACCCGACTCGAGCTCGGGAGGAAGCTCGGCATTCCGAAGCTGCCGGTCATCGTGTCCTCTGTCGAAAAACCGAGGAGTTTGACCATCTTAAGGTGGACAAGTCTAAGATTGCCAAGGAGAGGGATCACCAGGCCCTCCAAATAGAGCATCTTAAAGCGCAGCTAGAAGCTTCCAAGGAAGAGGACAGACAGGCCTGCAAATTTCTTGACGGTGAGTGCCATGCTGAATTGATTTCAGTTTATGCTATCATATTTTTTCTTCTAATACACCCATGTTTTATCTCTATAGATGTCCTTCCGGATTAGTAGAGCAAGACCGACCCTGCATCTATGAAGAGCATCATACACCAACTGATCAATCGTCCATGGAGGATGTAAAAATTTCGTACTTTATAGACGAAGGAAGCCGCCCCGAGGGACCTCACCACTCTTTCCAAACGCCTTCAAGGAGCACGCGATGTGGAAGGTGTCGGTCTGCCGAGAAGATGCTCAGGAATCCTAGGTGATGGTGAAGACCCACTGTCGAAGTTGAAGACCGAGAAATTTGGGGGCGAAGCTTGGACGGGATGGATGACTCTCTCCTCTCCTCTCCTTCCCCTGGCGGTGCCCCCCTCCCCCTCCTCTCCTCTGGCGGTGTCGTCGCCTCGTGCGGCCTCTCCCCCCTCTTCCCCGTCGACTCCTTCTCACTCCTCCCTGGCGGCGCTCTCCTCCCCCTCTTCTGCCCCGGCGCTCTCGCCTCACGCCGCCCTTCCCGTTCCTTCTCGGGCCAACAGGTTTTGGGTTCTCGATTCGGAGGATTCGGGGTCAGACTCCGATGCCTTCCCTTCCCCTCCTCGTCCGGTGCCAGTGGGCGGCCTCTTCATCGTTTCGGCCCCGGGCCGCTGTCGGAAGTTTGCGCCTGGAGGGCGCGGGTGGCTCCCCGGCGTCGCGGTAGAGGGGGATGGCTGGCGCCGTGTTTCACGTGGACGTCGCCGTGCTGTGGCCTGGTCTCCGGATCCGGGGATCCTGGGCTCTGGTAGGGGCGGTGGGGCGATGTCAGCGGTGTCCTCTCCTTCCTCCCTTCCGGTGCCCCTCCCCGCCTATGCGCCCTCTGGGGGGTCGGCTCCGCCCCCGGCGGCGGCGGCAGTGCCGGTGTCTGACCTAGATCTGGCGTTGGGGTCTGTGGAAGGTTCCGTGTCTGGGTTGCGGGCCCTTGTGCCACTCGATGGGCCTGGTGGGCCTGTGTCGGTGCCTGCCCTGGATTGCGTGTCCGTTTTCCCTCCCCTCCCTCTCCTGGTTTCTGGGCCGCGGATGGCCCAGGCCCACTCCTCCCTCCCCCCTCGGCCCTCCCTGCCGGCTTGGGCCTGGCTCGGTCCGAATATATATGGATCCGGAAGGGATCGGCACCCCCATTTCTAGGGTTCCCTGCCTCCTCCTCTGACCTACGTCATCGACGCTTCCCCATTCGCTCCTTCTCCAGATCTGCTCCTCCCCTCTCCCATTCATTTGCTGCGGTGGTCGCGATGGATCATTCGCCCGGGTCCTCTAGCGAGGCCGTCTCCGGTCAGAAGCGGGGGCGTGACGAATCTGGCGAGGCGGCGGCTGATCTGGAGTATGAGGCTGCGCTGCACGCTAAGCTCCAAGCGACGCGCGCTTCGGTGGCGGGCTCGGCGGCGGCGGCGGCCAGCTTGCCCCCGCTTGCCACGGGCTCTGGGCCGGCGGATCCTTCGCTGCCTCTGCGTGGATCTACTCCGGCCTCTGCTGATCCATGGGAGTTGGCGGCTGCAGGCAGTCAGGCTGGCTCATCTGGCCCGGCTCCGCCGCCTCCTCCGCGTGGTGCAACGCCCCAGGGAGGGGGTCCGCTGCGGGCTCCGGCGGTGGCTGGTGGGGGCCCGCCGCGCTTCGTCCCGCGGGGTGCGTCGGGGGCGCCGGTCCGCCATCCCGTTGGGGCTGCTGCTAGGCGGGGCGTCGATTCTAGGTCCGACGTGGCTGGTGATGGCATTCTCCCCCTCCCCCTCGTGGATCTGGTCGCGTTCCTCCTCAGTCTCAGGTCGCCAACCCTACTCTCACTTGCTTCGCGTGTCACCGTCCTGGTCATTTCCAGTCCCGCTGCCAAAACCCCCCCTTCTGTCTCATCTGTAGGGAAGATGGTCACCTCACTGTGGACTGTCAGAATCATACCAAGCCTTTGTCCAATATGGTCTTGGCCTCCCTGGGTGCTCCTTCTTTGCCTTAGATAGGGAGGTCCCTGCTGTTGCTCCTATACCAGCGCTCTCCAACCCTGGAATCATTTCTGTCCAGTCCAAACGCATCACACCCCAGGTACTTCTCGATGAGCTCCGGCTGTGGGATGAGGGGGGTGGGATTGGCAAATCCGCCAGCTTTCAGATTTTGAGTTTGCTGCGACTTTATCCTCCAAGGAAAGCCTTCGGATGATATCCTCCTGTACTAGCTTCACGCTGCCTCTTAATCAACTGGTAGTCTCGGTCAAGGTTGCGTCTAATGGCTCCAATGCTATCTCTCCCCTGTCTGATGTATGGGTTCTAGTTGATGATGTTCCCCCTGTTTTGCGTTCCACGACTTTCCTGATGGCTTTCGGGGTGCTTATCGGCAAACCTATTGAGGTTGATCAAGAGTCGTTGGCTATTCTCGGGCCGGTCCGTCTGCGGGTGTGGTGTGTTGATCCCCTTTGTATCTGTGGCTCCATCGACATCTTCCCCTCGGCTGGAGGCTTTCGGCTCAGGGTCTGGGTGGAGGGTGATGCGGGCCCGGTGTCGCCTCCGCCCCCTCCCCTGCCTCCTGCTTCCGGCAACGATGACAAGAGCAAGGATGGTGATGGCTTTCCGGAGGATTCTATGCATGGCAATGATCAGCGCTTCACCCAGTCGGAGTGGGACGGGCTCTCTCCAGAAGACCAGAACCTGCTAAAGGAGAATGCACCGACTGGCGGGGGGGCCAATGATTCGTTGTTGGACTCGGTTGGAGGGGCCTTGACTTCTGGTGGGGCGAAGGGAACACCTTTCTTGGTGGTGTGCTCTAACCTTCCAGCTCGCCCTGCCTCTCCTTCCATCTCGAGCATTGAAGACTTGCCCCCGGCCAGCCCCTCGGCCTCCAAAAAGAAGAGGAAGTCGTCGGTCAAGAAGTACTCCGCTAAAAGCAGGGCGTCTGGTGACTCAAGGCAGTCTGCGGCTGGGCTCTGCCGTAGGCTGGATGCTGATATGGGTACCGCCTCGGGCCCATCTTCTGTTGCGGCCTCTCCTTGCTGTGCTCGCCCTGCGCCATTGCGCTCGCCGGCATCCACGGCCCACAAGAGCGGTCGTGTTTCCAACAGTGGCGAGCGGGTTGCTGATCGGGCCGCTAGGCGCGCTACGGCTAGGGATCTACCTCCTTCATGTTCGCGTCCATGCCCCCCTCTCCCAACCCCTCTGTTCATTCTCTAGTTCATTTAGTGCTTCCGTCTCAATCCGATGATCATTTGCTTTGTATTTTAGAAGATGTTGGTATTTCTTATGATGCTAGTTTGGGTTCTCCTTCTTCCTTTCTTGGCATTATCAGGGCAAACAAAATAGCTCAGGCTGACATCGCTAAAGCCAAGGAGGCTAGGCTGGGATCTACGGCCCCACTGGTTGTGGCCGGTGGGGATGAGGGGGGATCTGATATGAGTCAGGCCCCCTGGCTATATCGAAACGTGGGGCTGGTAAATGTGCTAAATCCTGCATGGCTCCTATTAGGTCGAGCCTTTGCATTAAAAACCTCTCTTTTAGATGAAGGCACTATTCTGGAATATTATGGGTTTCGGCGCTAGGGGGCGCAGGGACCAGCTAAAAGACTTGGTTCGTTCTGAAAATATTGATATCATTGGTCTTGTCGAGACTCTCAAACCTTCCTTCTCCCCAAATGAGCTCTCGGCCGTTTCTGGGACCGATAGATTCGATTGGAATTTTGTGGCTCATGTTGGTCATTCAGGTGGTATTCTCCTTGGCACAAAGAGAGACTTGTTTATTTTGTCGCTTTTGACCATGGTATTTTTTGGGCTAGCACGGTGGTGTCTCATCATACCCTTAATTCTTTACTAGAAATCATGGTGGTATATGGTCCGGCTGACCATTCTATGTCCTATATTTTTCTGGATGAACTTTGAAACAAAATAGACTCTTGTGAGCTACCGCTCCTTATTAGGGGAGACTTTAATCTGATGCGCTACCCTTCGGATAAGAGTTCCTCTAACTTCTCGTGTCGTTGGCCGACGCGTTTAATGCTTTCATCAGAGACACGGTGATACGTGAAATTCCTAGGGTCGGGGCCCGGTACACCTGGACGAATCGCCAAACATCTCCCATTCGTTCTGTCCTCGATCGGGTTTTCTTGTGTTCTAGATGAGACTCGTTGTTCCCCCGTGCCATTCTCAGAGCCCTGGAAATAGTGGGCTTGGACCATTCCCCTCTGATTCTTGATTATGGTACTCGTTCGGTTTCCTTTCCGAGGTTTCAGTTCAATGCCTCCTGGCTCCTAGTTGAGGGTTTTGCTGACTTGATTGCGCAAAATATCTCGTCTTTCCTGTCTTATAACCGCCGATATTTTGATCCGATGGACGAATGGCATCAGTGCTTGTCGTGGAATTGTCACGGCAGATGTCCTTAGTGTCAGGACTTAGTCGTGAGGCCAACGCATCTATGTGGTAGCTTGAGAGGGGTTGAGCAGAACCGAGAGATGCAACACAAGACAGGGATTTAGACAGCTTCGGGCCCCGGGAAACATCATCCGGTAACAACCCTACATGCTGTTTGAGGCTAGGTCTCATTATCATCACGAGGGAGTCGTCGTAAACCGGCTCTCCTCTTTGTATATAGCCCTAAGATTGTTTCTCTTGCTTGTAGCCCCTCCCCCTTGGGGTGCCCTGCCCCTCCTTATATATCTTGAAGGGGCGGTTTACATGACTAGTCCTATTAGGATTAGGTTTATTCTATTACAAGTGGAGTCCTAGTCTTGCTTCCTTTGTAAGGGAATATTCTTTGTGCTTTCCTCATAAACCGGCCCACCATTAAATGTGAACCGGCCTTCTGGGCCATGGGCCTTGTCATCCATCTGACCCGCCCGCCGGGTTACTAATGAACCGCCAAGACCGGACGGGTAGCCCGTGAATCGCCAAGCTCCGGGCGGGTTACCAGTGAGTCATCCAGTCCGGCTGGTTTATACTTCCGGCCGGTTTACGCCACGGGGTATATCCCCGACATTAGCCCCCAGTTTAATTTGGATTTATCCATGTTAAACTGATCTGCAACATAAACTCAAGAGAAAATTTGATAGGTTATGCTCCGGGTTAAGAATTTTTGTAAACCGGTACCTGATCATCCTTAAGTCCTTGTTATTTCCTCCTTCTGGGAAATCCGGGTCAACAGACCAGCTTCATAATCAACTTTGCCGACATTGGTCTGATTTTCAGCCGGTTTGAAGATGTAAAACTTGCCGGATTAATTTTACCAAAAATGGTCGGTTTATAAATATTGATGGCACCAGGTCATAATTGTTATCAACACCGGGTCATGTAATTAATCTTCCTGATTTGCTCAACACTGATAAAAAGAAGATGTTCCTCCTTTATATGCATAATACCTGTAGCCCCCAAGTCTTAAGAGGAGAACATAGTGATAACTTAAGACTTGCTCCAATAAGTGTTTCAACCTTGAAGAAATCCGGTTTGTTCATCTCAATCATATAAACTCAATACTCCATATATGTAGCTCCCAAGTGCCGGGTTGTCATGCTTGCAGCTACCTGGGACTTGTAATTGCTTAAAAACTTCAATCAGTGTAGCCCCCAAGGGCCGGCTCATTATGCAATAATTAGCAGGGACTTTATAAATATAATCATGTAGACTTGAGCAGTGATGCGTAGCCCCCAAGGGCCGGCTTAGTAAAATAATACTGAACCGGGACTTGATATATACTTCAATGAAAATAACACCTTATAATGTAGATTCCATCGTAGGGCTTGAACCCATGTCCACAAGGTTAAGAGTTTTGTGCTTTACCAACTGAGCAATGAATCCTTCAATATTATGGACGAAAATTTGTGTACCTTTAATTGTTGACAGGAGCAATTGGTAGCCCCCAAGGGCCGGCTCATTATAATATGATGAGTCGGGTCTTCAATGAGACTAGTAAAAATGACTTTGCATTAGCCCCCAAGTGTCATGGTGCATGCTTGCAGCGACATGAGACTTGCATGTAATCTCAATTTGAGTAATGTAGCCCCCAAGTGCCGGGTCGTGAGCCTGCAGCGACTCGGGACTATTCCTTCCATTGTAGAATAAATCATATCCTTTGATAAAATAATAACTGTTGCGCTAAAGCGACTTTTGAAAACTCAATAATATCAGTTATTAATAATCATAAAAATCCAGCCATGTTGGCTATTCAAGATAATATAATCCAGTATGAAAACCTTATTCATTCAATATCATAATGAAAATCCAGCCAAGTTTGGCTATTTGAATAATATAACCCAATGATTTATAAGCGCATAATTCCGATGGCGCAATCCAAATATATATATATATATATATGCTGGCGACTTATAGTCCAAAAACCAGGCCAGTTTAACAAACCTGTTTCTGCATACAACAAGTTTAAAGTGTCCTGGCGGTTTACCGCCGGACGGGTCATAATACCCAACATATAACCTGGGTTTATAATCAAGGCTGCATTTAGAATAATCAAATATGAAATATATCATACCTGTGACATTGAATCACATCGTTGGTTTTACCAACTTTTTGTAGTAAGGGCGATAACCCAAATCTTGAGTACTGATAACTCCTTCCATATTGTGTTGGTTTATGATAAAACCATACCGGGTTGTGATAAACACCGGTTTACTCCATAAGAGGATGTTAAACCGGGCAAATAGTCTCCGGATTGACGTGAACTGTGTTCCGTCAATCGAAAAAAAATGTCGGTTTAAGAAACATAATGAAAAGCAACCCCCCCCCTTCAAAGAAAAGTGTGAAGCAAAAGAAAAGTTTTATTTAAGCTGATCAAATGGCGTTACCATGGCTAAACACGACCAAGCTCCCGTTAGGTGTAACTATGGTTCTAGTTAGCCAGGTCCCCAAGTGATTCTTGTGGCATTTATGTCGACCAAATGGTGTGGTCATGGTTCGGGTTCGACCAAGCCCCCAAGTGATTCTGTGGCCTTAGGCCGATCAATAGGTGTGACTGGTTCAGACATGACCTAGTCCTCAAGTGATCTGGTGGCTTTCGCCTATCAAGAGGCATGGTATTGGTTCGGACACGACCAATCCTCCAAGTGATATAACACGATGCTTTTAGCAAAGCGAACTCAAGGGGTAAACCGGAGGCCGCTTTAGAGCAACTCCGTGTAACCTCACATGATGTAAAAGAATAGAGACCCCGCTTTATGAAGCAGAAGCCTCCATGTGATCGATAATATGTTAGGCCAATAAGGCGGGATACCCATGTTTGAACCGCGCATCATGGCAGCAGGTCCTCTTTGGCAACTTTTAACTTTTTTTTGCAAAAGATAAATTCTTCTTGAACCGGGATCTTGAACCGGATATTGAAAGCTTCAAAGCTTTGTGGGAGACATCTTTCCCTTGAACCGGATTTTAAACCGGAGTCTTCATTTTCAGCCGGAAAAAAAAATTTGACGGCCTTTAAACTCGAACTTGCGAGAAGTTAATTCCTTTTTGAACCGGACATTGTTAAACCGGATTTGAGCGTTTCAGAGCTTTGTGGGAAAACAGATTTCCCTTGAACCGGACTGTAAACCGGATATCTGAGAGCTTCAGACAGACTGACTTCCCTTGAACCGGATTTTAAACCGGAATCCTTTCTGATGACCCAGATGTCATATACTTTCTAAACCGGAAATTTTATGACGGCCTTTAAACTTTTATCAATATAACAGTAGCCTCCGGGACCGGGTTATCCTTCCATCCATCGTTCTGGGGTTCTTAAATTTGCTGAAACTGGCAATATTCACTGAGCCATGTCATCGTAGCCCCCGAGTCTCAAAGGTGACTCGAGGAGTTGGCTTGAGACTCTCCATATTTGACCGTGATATAAACCGGCATAACTTGTATATCATTGGCGTTGATAGCACTATGTGAATCCATAGAAGGTTGAGGTGACTGCGGCGGGTTGTAAATGATCCCATATGAGCCGTGTCAGCAACTCGACCAATGGTTCCTTCCAACTGGCGATTTGCAGTTAATCAAAACTGTAGTGGCGGCGACTTGTGCGCCCAATCACCAGCTCATGCAGACAGGTGCGACCCGGTATGTTGATGTAGACCAGGCCGCGAGAGACGGACGACAAAGACGGCCGCAGCTTCAGAGATGGCACAGCCAGATGAGTCGGCCGCGGCATAGTAAGTCGGCGCGGACGGGAGAGTCGGCCGCGGGAGTTGTAAACCGGCAGGGACGGGGAGTCACCTGCGGGCATTGTAAACCGGCATAGATGGAGAACCGGCCACGTGTTGATGTAAACCAGACCACAGGCGGTTTGCGCGCGTCCGTTGAGCAGTGCGGAATGGTCAAAAGCCAGTATATAATGACGCCAGTGCGCGCTCCATATGCATGGTGTAACACCAATGTTGTGGCGAATAACTGTCCTGCATATAAAAATATGCAAAACCAACGTAATTGTTCTTTTTACAAAAACAATATATATCGAAAATAAATTTAGATAGATGTCACCTGATATGTTAGGCCGAAATTTATCCACCACAGTGAAGCCATGCAGCCATCCAGCAGCATGGCACGGACCAGCCCTAGTGCAATAATCTTGTTGTGCGCCCCTTTGCGACACCTTTTGTAACCAATAATGATCCTGCCCAAAAATAGCAAAGACTAGAGTAATTGTTCTTGGAAAAAAACATTATTTATGCTAATAAAATCTGCAGGAAGGATAGCACCTCGTAGTATTGTCCAACGCCGGTAGGCCAGCTTGTCGCGGGTACCCGCCGCGGGGCCGCTTCAGGAACGGTAAGAAATCGGCGGGCCGGCAGATTGACTTTAACCCGAGGACGGCTCGTAGCTGCTGCAGAATTGACCCGGCGAAGCAGGCTGGCAGCCCAGAGCAGCAAAAGAGGCCGTCCATTGGAACTGTAGCCACAGGCGAGCGGCAGGGTAAGGCCAGCCACCCAGGCGGGCGACTCAAGACTGCGGCAGCGTGCGGCAGGAGTGGAGGCAAGGCCGATGTTGTAGTCCTTTGTCCAAACATGCATGCTCACGTGAAGCGGTCTTCATCAATAATATCTCCTCAAAATCTAAGCTTTAACATATGCAGTACTCAAGTACTAGATGGATCACTTGATGTGAATAGCAGCCACGTAGCATTGCCTTTAAGCAACAGTAGCATAACTTGTTTATTAGTAGTACTACTCCATGCAACAGCAGGCTTTTAACAGCTCAATGTATGGAAACGCCTCAGATTTTGACCCTTGTTGACCGATCTGACCCGGCAGACGGCAGCATAATTTCCATCGGCCTTGGCGATCCACGACTATAGCGGCCAAAACCTGATCTCCAACTTGGATTCGACAGATCGCATCGACCTGGTGACGTACAGAGAACATGCCAAACCCTCGTATCCTTCAGATCTCATCGGTTGTAAATCCGGTTTAATGGATATAACTCTGACGTAGACTTTTCCAAGCTGGTTCCCTGGTCACTTGCTAACCATACTTTCCATTGCCCAACGAGATCATTGCCATAATTAATATACCTTCGAACCGGTTCTTTCTGATCCGGCCGATCGCGAATTTCTTGATCCTTTGAAGAGCTCCCTCCAAGAACTCAACACCATCGTGCGCTAGCCCCACGGTGGGCGCCAGCTATCGTAGTTTCCTTCGTGGTTGGTCTAAAAACCACTTTGCTGAGTCAAGGCGTGACAAATTTAGGTTGGCTGCTCAAATTGGTGCGCTAGATGCTCGCGCGGATGATATGTGCCTCTCCCCGACCGAGTGGCAGATTCGGTACAGTCTTGAAAAGGCCCTTTTGGATATCCATCGTCAGGAGGAAGTGTATTGGAAGCAAAGAGGCACTATTAACTAAACTTTAAAGGGTGACTTGCCCACGACCTATTTCTTTGCTATCGCGAATGTAGACGTCGGCGATGTCTGATCTATAGCCTCCTTATTTTTGGTGTCAGGGTCTCTGATCAATCTATGATTATACAACATGTGGTTCATTTCTTCTCTACTCTCTTATATGCTAAACCTGAGGTGGGTTTTAGGTTGGCGTCTACCTTTTGGTCTCCCCTTGAGCAGATTTCGCGCGATGAAAATGAGGGATTGTTGATCCCCCTTCTGAAGAGGAGATCTTCGATGCGATCCGAACTGCCAACTCTAACGCAGCCTCTGGGCCTGATGGCTTCTCCATCCCTTTCTTTAGGCAGTTCTGGCCTCAGTTAAAGGGCCTCATTCATGCAATTATTCAAGGTTTTTGGCTAGGAATTGTTGACATCTCTAGATTGAATTACGCGGTGCTCACTCTCATTCCTAAGGTCAAAGGGGCTGACCTGATTTCCCAGTTTAGGCCCATTGCCTTAATAAATAATTTTGCAAAGATCCCGGCTAAGGGTCTGGCTACCAGGCTATCCCCGATCGCCCATCGCGTCATTAGCCCTTTTCAATCTGCGTTTATAAAGGGTAGATTTATTATGGGTGGTGTTCTATGCTTGCATGAGATTGTCCATGACTTGCGAACCAAGGGCACTAAGGCAGTGGTACTCAAACTTAACTTCGAGAAGGCTTACAATTCAGTGAGCTGAAATTTTCTTCGCCAAGTCCTTGCTAAAGGCTTCGAGGGTGTGGTGGTTCACCGTCTTATGCAGTTGGTCTCGGGAGGCCACACGGCTGTGGCGGTGAATGGGCAGATTAGTAATTTCTTTGCCAATGGTAGGGGCCTTAGACAAGGAGACCTGGCTTCCCCCCTTCTCTTTAATTTCATTGCGGATGCTCTCTCTCGTATCCTTTCTCGAGCAGCTCTTGCTGGTCACATTACGCCTGTTAGTTCTCACTTGATCCCCAATGGCATTACTCATCTTCAATACGCGGACGACACAATTATTATGGTTGAACTTAATGAGGCTAGTCTCACGCATCTGAAATTCCTTCTTCTATGCTTTGAAGCGCTAACGGGTCTTAAAATCAACTTTTCGAAGAGCGAAGTTATTGTATTTCGGGTAACTGACTTTGAGGCTCAGAGAGTGGCGCATCTTCTGAACTCCTCTCTTGGTTCTTTCCCTTTCAAATACCTAGGCCTCCCAATATCCCCTCTCAAGCTATTGGCAAAAGACTTTGCCCTGACAGTGAAAAAAGTAGGGAACAAGGTTTTGCCGTGGAGAGGCCGATATAATTCCCAGGCGGGCAAGGTTGCCCTTACTAATTCTTGCATTTCCTCCCTTTCGATGTTTCTAATGGGCTTTTATCTCCTGTCCGGAGGGATTCACGCTGGCTTTAACAAGCATAGGGGTGCTTCTTACTGGATTTCCTCTGACAATAAGCGCAAATATAGGATGGTTAAGTGGGATCTCATCTGTAGGCCTAAGAACATGGGGGGCTTAGGCATCATTAACACGGTGGTCATGAACAAGTGCCTCATGATAAAATGGTGGTGGAAAATAATGTCCCTCGAGGAGCGCCCCCTCTGGCTATCTTTTCTCAAAGCTAAATATTTCTCCTCCTCCAGCCCCATGTTCGCTTCTTCCTCAGGTGGCTCTCAATTTTGGCGTCAGCTTGTTAAAGTTCGCCCGATATTTCGGTCGCTCGTTAAGTTTGTAGTTAGGAATGGTAAGTCCACTCGCTTTTGGTTAGACTGGTGGGTTGGGGATACCACTCTTGCGGTGGCCTTCCCGACCCTGTTCTCGTATTGCTCTGCTCCGAAGATCTCTATCTTTGAGCTCTCGGTTCACAATTGGGACCTTGACTTCCGGCGATCCCTTTCTCCAGTGAAGTTGGATGATTGGCAACATCTTACTGCCTGCTTCCCCTTGCTCTCGGAGGAAGACGACTCGGTTGTCTGGCCTCACTCTTCCTCTGGTCGTTTCTCAGTTAAGTCTGCGTACGCCAAACTTATCTCAGGTGTCCATACAGTGAAATTCAAGGATATTTGGTTGGCCCGTATTCCCCCTAATATCAAAATTTCCATGTGGCAAGCTTTCCGTCGTAAACTCCCTGCGGCCGATCAAATTAGGAAGAGGAACGATCCGGGCTTTGATAGTTGCGCTTTATGTGGGGCTCTTGAAAACACCAAGCACATTTTTTTCATTGCTCGTTGGCCAAATTCCTTTGGAGTTGCATTAGACATTGGCTTCATGTTAATTGGAATCCATTTTCCTTCGAGGACCTACGGTGCCGTGTTAATACTTTATCCGGTCGGTCTAAGAGATTATTCTGGGTTGGTTGGGCAGCGATCTGTTGGTCGCTGTGGACTACTAGGAACAAGTTCACTATCGAGCACATCTTTCCGGCTAACCCTGTGAATTGCTTATTTAAAGCCATTGTCTTTTTGCAGCAGTGGAGATTATTGACTAAGGAGGTGGACCTAGAGGCTTTCGACGACATGTTATCTAAGATGAGGTCTACGGCTTCGTCCCTGCTGCGGTGATCTAGGAGGATGGCTTAATCTCCTGTTCTTTTGGACTCTAGGCTGGCCTGCGTGCCATGATTGGCTGGTTGCCATGTATCCGTACTTCTTAAACTTTGCATTGCTTCTGTGTTGTTTGGATGGTTGTGACGTGACTCTGCCTGGTGGCTTTATTTATAAAGTCGGACATATACCTTTTCTTTAAAAAAAGACCGAGAAATTTACCGTGGTTGGCCGAGGGGACGCAATGGAAAGCAATAAAGGCCAAGGTCAATTGCGAGGATTTAATGGCGACTGCCCGTTTATCCAAGCATGATTGTTGTATAGAAAAGAGGTAATATCACCGGTAGCCATAGAACTTGCGCTTAATGTTCAGTTTGGTATTAGAACTTTGCAAATACGGGTTTGTAGTCACTTACCTTGACTCAAGCGTGCACATACGGTTATAAAGTACATTGAGGTTGTATCCGTATGTATGGGCCCACCTGTCAATGACTGGTGGCATGCAGTCAACACATTTTTGCACAAAATACCCTTGTATTTTTTATTCACAAAAAAGCTGACCGCCGTAACGCATTTTTTCACTAAACCTCCTCGTATTTATCTATTTGCAGAAAAACTAACCACCGTACACTGAGAAAATTATCGTCAAAAACGGGACGTCATGTCTCAAACACGCGCCCTGTAACTAGATGTTCCGCCACTACAGGCACTCCACCCATGCTGAGCTCGTGTCTACTAAGGATAACAAATTAGATTTTTTTTAGGGGAACCAAGTTTATTCATTCATAAGCCACAGAAAGTGGAATACATCTTAGATCATGGAGTTGGCCAAGCCACACGTGGCACCCCTGATCTAAAGAACGAGCAAACTTGGCTAAGCTATGAGCATCGCTATTCGAGTCTCGACTTTCAAAAACGAAATTACAAGTAAACATGGTAGCTCTATGAAGTATCTCGGAAACGATGGTTTCATATTTTCCACGATTGGAATTGTGGATATCCATGACCACCTGCTTCGCATCAGATGCCAAGATAAAATTTTGGACAAGCAAGTCTTCAGACAATGCTAGTCCCTCCCTACATGCAATAGCTTTCAATGTCGTCGGGTCTTGGAGTCCCCGTACAACTAGAGCCGAGCTACCCATGTAGTTGCCTTGGTCATCTCGACAAACTGCGGCTGCAACACCTCCCCTGGCTGAAACCCCGGCGTCAACATGGATTTTGGCGTATCCTGCCGGTGATGCCTTTTGTTGTCTATTGCCCCTGGACACTGCTGCAACGCCTGTACTCAGCGACGATCTCGGTTCCCTTAGAATCTCAAGGTCTCTTATATATCTGTCAATATACATATGTGTTGCTTGGGGGCTTTGAAAAATTTCTTCATGAATAGCTTTCCTCCTAGAGGACCAAATTGCCCAGAGTGTAACATCAACCTTAATGAATTGCATGTGAGGTAAAGCATCCATCAGTGCAAAGAGCCAGTGACGAGCATGTGGTTCCGTCGTTGCAATGAGGTGCTGAGCGATGTCATCATCCACCAGCGCCCACGTACACCGAGCAGCAGTACACTCCAGCAATAAGTGTCTCTAAGAATCTGGTACTCCACATAATCCACATGCATCAGAATTTGTCATATGGCGGTGAGCTCTAACATCTTCTGTTGGAACTGAGTGCTTGGACAACCTCCACAAAAACATCCGAATCTTGCCTGGTACTTGTGTTTTCCACAACATCTTCCAAGGTTTCTCTTCAGTGTTTATACTTAAGGATCCGGCCGATTCCTCCAGCCACGCCTCCCTTCTCAAGTTCGTTGCCACTAGCATTCTATAGGCTGATTTGACTGTGAATACTCCGCTTCTCTCAAAATGCCAGCCCCAATAGTCCTCCACATTCCTTGTGCGCAAGGGTATGCCCATGATGGCCGGAATATCCATCGGCATAAACACCTCATGCAGCCTCTGAAAATTCCACATTGCCGAGGTAGCATCTATTAGTTCAGACACCATCACCGGGGGGTTTGGAACCCTACTCCCATACGAACTCAGCATCTTGTCCCGAGGTATCCAGTTATCGTCCCATATATTAGTTGTTGTTCCATTGCCAATTCGCCTGATCAAACCCTGTTTCAAAACATCACTTCCTTCAATGATGGCTCTCCATATCTGGCTAGGGTGGTTGCCGAGGGTAGCCTGTAAAATTGATGAGTTTGGATGATAAACACTCCTTACCACACAAGCACTCAATGACTCTGGATCTTGCAACGTGCGCCATGCTTGCCTCGCTAACATAGCCAAATTGAACAGTTCAAAATCTTTGAAGCCCAAGCCACCCATGCCTTTTGGTTTTGTCATTTCCTTCCACGAGACCCAATGTGGTTTACGATGACCATCTTTACTGCCCCACCAAAATTTCCGAATTAACATATTGAGATGCTCGCAGAGCCCTCTAGATGCATGAGCAGTAACGCATGTCAATCTTAAATGGGTTGCAGATATTGCAGCCTAGTTTGCACGCGTCATTTTTAAAATACTATTTGCAAACGTAAGTAAAAAAAGTTATGTCCAAATAGTTTTGTGTTATAAATAATATACATCCCCACGATGATTAGTAAATAAAAACATTTTAATATAAGCTTGTGTATTATATAAAAACTATTAAGTAAAACATACGTAATAAAATTTAAGATAATTTTAAAACATAAGTAATAAAATTATCGTCAAATACTTGTGTGTTAAAAAATAGTGTACATCAAAGGATCATTAGTAAATAAAAACATATAAATATAAACATGTGTATTATATAAACAATAGTTAGTTAATATGGACATTGAAAATGTTTATTAAATAAATATGTTTAATGAATCCATACAAAATTATACACTCATGGTTTATATTTAAATTATACAAAATGATGAATACAAACATTTACTAAATTTTTATGAATATTAACATGTGTACAATTTTTACTCATGGCTTGTATTGAAGAAATTATATAATTTATATATTAGACACGATTGAGTATTCATATAAACATTTTAAATTTTATAATTTTGAATATTTTTAGTTATACAAACATTTTTATAATTCATAAATGTTATTTTAAATATATTAATATTTTGAAATAATACATGAACAATTTTTCAAGTAGGTTATTTGTTTGTATGTAAAATATTTATAACATGAATATTTAAATGTTATTTTTATTACTGAAATTATAATTTACATAATTTCTTCAAATTTCTGCAAAAACGAATAGGTGCAAAATGGGCTTTCAAGTCCACGATGTGTTTATTCTAGTAGATTAAGACTATTTTTTTCTTTTGATGACATGGGATTAAGACTGGCTATCCCTTTTTGGAAACCAAAAAAAAAAGTTATCCCTTTTAAAGTTGTACAGGTGGATGTGGTAGTGGGTAGGGCGGCTTCTGTACTCGCATGTTGTCTTAGGCTCGGGACCTGACTGCCTTAATTCATTGAAACTTCTCATCTTTTGTACTACTAGTAAATGCGCATGTGCAACGCACTTCTTACCTACTAATAAAGCACAGACTGTTTCTGGTTGTCCGTCACGCCATTTTACAAATAAACCCTCAGTTTTCTGTACATCAACCTGCAGTACACGTTTAAATTACAACCGAACCGTTTTTTCTCATTTTCTCAGAAACCCCCTGACGTTTTAGACAATCAACCCACCATCCATATTTAAGTCAGCCGAAACGTTTTTTAAGTTTTAACAGAAAACCCCTTGACGTTTTGGTTAATCAATCCATAGTTTATGTAAAATACGATTATTCATATCTTTTAAACTGTAACTTTGATTTTAACATGTTATATATGACACTTGATTAGAAAAATATGTAGAATCTAAATATGAAGTTATTTTTAGCTGTTAACTATTTCTAAAATATAATTTTTGATGCAAACTTAATATATAGTGTATGGTCTGTTTTTTTGTACCGTTGGTGATTCGAATTGCAAATAAATATCTATTAAAACCAAAGTGAGAGAAAAAACATCGAGAACCATGAATACACAACTATGAAAAACCTTGCGAGAAAAATATAACATATTTTTTATTTTATTCCAAGCGAGTGTGCGCACGTGCGCGCGCGCAAAAGAGAGAGACATTAATACTAACCACATTCAAACGTGTTTTCATTGTGTGAGCATAGAGGTCACTGTCGGCAACACAAATGTGATGCCATGTGAAACTAAAAGACGTGGGCCTATTAATGTCTTGAGTCATGGTTATCGGGTTAAGAGTGTGTGTTATTTTCTTTCCCGTTGCAATGCACGGGCTTTTTTTCGAGCGAGTGTGTGAGTATAGAGGAAATACAAATGTGATGCCATGTGAAATTAAAAGACGCGGGCCTATTAAGGTCTTGAGTCATGGTTATTGGGTTAAGAACATGTGTTATTTTCTTTCCCGTTGCAACGCACGGGTTTTTTTGCTAGTTAATATTTAAATAATATATTATTTACATGCAGATATTAGGTATGCTATTATTTGTGTGTTAATTTCTATGATTCTGCGATCAATCAATGTGTACGTTCAATGCACGTTAATTTGGAAGTATATTAAGTGCATGTGAATATTAAGTAGAATATTATTTGCGTGTTATTATGTGATTAGCATTATATTTGGCATGAAATTAACTGCACGTTAAACGTGTTGAGCGCTCGACATTGAAGCAGTCTAGGTCGTTGGTCTAGATCGTTGGATTGACATGATTTGATGGCCGAGATTAATTGAATCTGCCCCTTTGGGTCTTTTTATATTGCTACTAGTTAGATGCCCGTGCGTTGCTACGGGCGATAGATGATTCAAATACAATGTTCATATTACATAATTATTATGTTAAGCAATGTCATGAGCAAACAATGAATAATTATCTTATATCTTAATGTTGTCGACCACCCAGTGATTGAAGCACAAACTTCACTTAGCAAACGTATTATTGTATGACAATCAAGTTAAGCAATTTCTATGACCAATTATTGCACAATTATTTGAAATCATAGTTGGTTCAGATTTTCTCAGTAATACACAATACCAAGCTTTGTGTTAAACTGTAACATCCCAAATTTTCAATTTGGAATGTTATACATTAGGTCATCATTGCATATCATATTTTATTGCATTTTGGCTTGATCCTTAAAATTCTAAGCAACTCAAGGATCCTCGGAGAGAGAGTCGGGGATTTCACTATTTTCATATTTGAATTTTATCAAATATTGGAACGAAGATTTTTTGTTTTAATTGTTTTTCTTTTCAAAAATATTTCATGTTAAAATATATGAGAGGAGATAATATGACTTCTCCAAAAAAATGAAATATTGGAGGAAAAATATTAAAATCAAATATTTTTTTATTTTAATTTTATTGCAATTTTATTTGCATTAGAAAAATTGCACGTTTTCAAAATTGCATTTTAGGGCCAAGAAAATGTTCATCTTGTTCTAAATATTTTATTTAGACAATGAAAATTTGTTTTGGCATTTTTAGATATTTTTTATTTATTTACTTTTTTTCTAGGATTTATTTTCGGTGGGATCTGTTTAAAAAAAACTTTAGCGCCCGACTGGGCCGAAGCCCAGCCAAGCCAGGCCGGCCCAACCCCGCGCCACCGCCTCCCCGTGCCCGAGACCGGCTAGGACACGGCAGCGCCGCCGTCGCCGCCCGGGACTCCTCCTGCCCCTTCCCCAAGCCGACCCCGCCCCGCCCCCTCTTAAATACCCCGTCGCCGCCGCCCCAAACCGCCACCACCATCGCCGCCAAGCAGCAGTAGCAGGAGCCGCCGCCGCCTGTCGCGCCGCGCCTCGCCTGCCGCTTGCCGCCGCGCCGCACCGCCCCGCCATCGCCGCCACCCTGCAGCCCCACCTCTCACCGCCGAAGCCGCCGCCGCCGATCCGATCCGATTCAGAGCCGCTCGGTTTTTTTCGGTTTAGGTATAACCATCGGTTTTAAAAAAAACCTAGTTTCGGTTTTTTTAGATCGGTTCGCCGGTTTTCTCGGTTTAGTTACTTAGCGGACATTCGTCCGTACATTCATTTTAATGAACGGTGTTCACTCGTTAGCCACAGACAGCGAACGTTCGTTCTTTAGCCTGTTCGTCAGTTTTTTTTCTTTTTTTGGATTTTCCGCGATTGTTTTCGATCGCGATTTCTGATCCGATTTTCGTTTTAGTTTATCTTTTTGCTCGTTTATCGGAATCAGGCGATTCAAGCACCTAGATCTTCGTCTCGAAACCCTCTTTCCGTTCAGCCAACTTGAACAAGATTTTGATACAGTAAAATTTGACTTTAGTCTAGATTAGTAATCGAATCTGGTTCTTTCGCAGTTTGAGTTTCGTTGCTCCGTTCGGTTTGGTTCTTTTTGCAAACCGGAGTTCTTAAGTTGAACTTTCTGGTTAGGTCTTCCTATTTGTACTTTACTCGTGCGTCTTTGCTTGATTGCTTATGTATGCTATTGTTTGTTTGTGATAGAACACCCGGAGTGCGAAGCGTGCTACTACGAGTCTCTAAGTTTTGCGGATCATCAACAAGGCAAGTAACACTTTGATCATACCCCTTTATCATCCAGTTTTTATGCATTAGTTTCAATCCTCAAACATTGCATGGTTAGGACTTGATAACATGTGGGATTGGGAAGTAGTTGATGAGGTAGAACCTATAGCCCTGTTATTATCAAACCCTTGGGAGTTACTTCTACGTACTGCTTATATCGCCATGCTATGCTCGTAGACGTGGTTTGGGTGAGTGAATCCATGACAGATGTGAGATTGTTAATTAATGGTTCAACTTAAGGTGGCAACTTTAATACACATCTGGGTGGATTGCTTGTCGGGCACTTGGAGAATCCAGTGTTGTCCTAGAATATCCTGGAGTACCCGTGTGATAATCCTAAGGTCCGCCACCCAGGCTCAGAAGGGAACTGAGATATTTTATGCTGGAAACTTTCGTGTGCAGCCACAAGCTATTATGGGCTCTAGCATAGTGGAGTAAGTTGCATGACCTCTTCTAGTGGTAGGCTAGCAGATGTAGGGGATGTAAGTTGGTACTGTCTACCCGGGGTTAGAGTTAATGCTTCTGAAAGACTGTGTATCAGTCATCCGTTTCTCAAACACCAGGTAGTGCGAGAAATCCAACGAAGGAGATCGAGTCTTGTGGGGAAAAGCGCGCAAACCTCTGCAGAGTGTACAAACTAATCATGGTTAGCCGTGTCCCCGGTTATGGACATCTTAAGTATCTAGTACTTGGATTATCATATGTATCTCATCACTCTAAATTTATATTGTTGGGTTGATAATTACTTTTAATTGGGATTGAGTTGGAGGAACCTTCTCAATGATGTTTCAACTACTATGATAGTTAAATAAAATCTATTCCTTCGTTGTAGGGAAAAATTGGCTTTACGCAAAACTTTAATCATAGAGCTTTCCACCAGCCAAATATGCATGTAGTGATAGCATTAGTCAGTTCTTGCTCTACTGTGTTATTTTGCCAGCATATTTCATGTGCTGACCAGTTTTCGGGCTGCAACGATTATGTTGCGGACTTTTCACACGAGGAGTAAGGTTCGTTAGGTCGTTGCCGTGCAGCTCAGCTATGTCGTTGGAGTTGATGGACTCACTTTATCTTCCAAGCCTTCCGTTGTTATCGTATTAGATGGCCTTAAGCCATATTTATTATAATAAGTTCTCTTATGAGACATTCTATGTAATAAGTGTGTGATTGCTACTCTGTTATAAATCTTTCGAGTACTCTGTGTGTCAGCATTACCGATCCAGGGATGACACTGAAGCACAGAGGCTTGACCGTTTGAGGTCGGGTCGCTACATAAACATGAATGACTCCCCATGATGGAGGTGGCCTGCACAAAATAAATCTCTCATAATTAAAAATATAGAAATATCTAGTTTAATTCAAAAATATATGTACACATAATAAAAATACAAAGCATAATTACTAAAAGTATAAGTGACAGATATATCACCTATGATGTAAGTACCTCCCTATAGACGATGTTCCTCGTGTAATTACCAACAGGACAGTTGGAGCTCTTGTTTTTGCAGTAATTTGAGCTATTCATGCTGCAATAGTCTGAGGTCTTTTTCTTATTGTTGGAGCTCTTTTTTTTGCTATAATTTGAGCTATTCCTTCTACTATCATCTGAGACATTTTTCTCATTGTCTGTAGTCGCGGCGATAAGGATCTTGATGTTCTTTCTAGAAGTGGATCTAGATAGCGCGACATACAACTGCCCATGAGAGAACACTGGCTCGGGCAAGTATATAACCGCGTTCGGGATAGTCTGCCCCCGTGCCTTGTTGACTGTCATGGCAAAGCTGAGCCTAATAGGAAACTGCTTCCTCTTGAACTGGAAAGGGAACATCTCGTCGTCACTGGGACAAAGGGGGATCCTTGGCAAGAAGATCCTCTTTCCATCATGTTGCCCTAGCACAATTTCTGCATCGATGACATTCCTCTGGCATCCTCGAACCACCAGCCTCGTGCCATTGCAAAGTCCATTCAAGGGGTCAATATTTCTGAGCAATATAATAGGGCAGTTTATCTTGAGCTTCAATACATGTGGATGCAGCCCATTAGGGGTCAAAGTGTTAAGGAACTCAGATGGATAATAGTTATGAGGGTCATCGACTGCTGAATCAAAGCTATGATACATCATCTCATCTCCGTGGAATCGGCTGATCATCTTTATATTTATCCTATCCACACAGTCATTTCGCGTCGATAAGATTGCTCTAGAGGTGATGTAGTTTGGATCAACATGATCAACATGACCCATACTACGGAGGTGTTCCGAGTATGGGTTGCCACGAAGTATGTCGACCAGTTGTGTGATTACTTCTTTGTCTTTCTGGCACTACTCTTTGCGACAACTGCGATACCTATGCTCTAAACTGGGATCATCATCGTAGAAGTAGAGCTCCAGGTGACTACGATCCAAACCATCTTGTTTGCCAAATGATCGTATGTTGTGGTACATTTGGCCATGGGCACAGAATGTGTAGATAGAATGCTTTAATGTGTTAGTGGTATCACTATCAAGGTGACACTATAGTGAGGTGAATGAGAAATGGCTATTGAAAAACCTGATGTTGTCACGAAAATGCCTAGCAACAGGGTCATCACTCGTCTATAGCTTCATGAGCTCAGGTGGCGTATCCAGGTTGGCTAGTTTGATATTCCCCTTACGGCAGCAAAACCCCATGGTCTCACGCTCAAACTTCTTTGCATAGCAGTGCTTGCAGTCTTCCACTGGCTTCAGCTTGTGTGCGTCTGTTGGGATCTTGCTATACACCATGTCATAGGGATCTGGAACGCTTGCAACTGAGGCAGACTCATCGTCAGACTCGTCCATTTCAACATCGTCATCGGTGTCATCCTCTGAAATGATAGTGAACAATATGAGTACTAAAATCGCGCACATGATGTACATGCTACAACGTGGAACATGATGAAAGTACCAATCCCAGCGAACATGTAGCCTTCCTCGTCTTCTGAGTCTTCCTCCAAGATGACCCTCTTCACCACCTATTGTATTGTTATATATGAGCCCTATGCCTCAAATAGGATGTGCAATGTTTCTTTGTTCTAAAATTTAAAAAACTGGCCGTAATCATTGCCTTGTGAGTGTGTTGGGTGTTTTTGGGCAGTCTCGCGCATTGGAGATGTGTTTTCTATTAATATACAACATAAAATTATGGTCATTACAACTATCAATGAATTCCATTAGAGAATTATCATAACGAAGGAAGAACATTACCATTATTAACAATGATTGATTGGGTTTGGTGTTCTGAACCATTTACGCCTTCCATATTCATCGACGAGGTTTCATCCATCGGTGCAGTCTCATTCTTCTTAGTACTTTCATAGAATGCTTCGTTTTGACGACTCATCAATGCATGTCGTTCTCCATGTGTTTATGCTTTCTCCGTGATATTTCACTCACATCCATATCACGGGTCTCCCCATCCGACATCTACTCCGAAGCAGACTGAATATAAACAGGGGTTCCGCTGACTTCAGGAATAGACCAATCACATGTGGGTATGGAGCCATGAGGAACAATCGTAGGGATATACAATGGGTTCTCCATGACTGTGGAATCCTTGCTCAGAGTATTGCGCGCCGACGCACGCAATGTCATCTCTGTGTGCTTTTGCTTGGGAGTCATATTGGCATAGCGTGCCCTATCCTTCGCACGTATTAATTCAAGTTTCTCTAATGAAATCACATATAACACTAAAGTAAGAGTTGTGGTTGACATGGAAATATGATGATCAATCTGTGTTAAATGATATTACTGACATATTCTCTAATGAAGTCACATGATAACGCTAAAGTAAGAGTTGTGGTTGACATGGAAATATGATGATCAATCTGTGTTAAATCATATTACCGACATATTTGTCCAGTGTTAGGCAACTTTTACCTAACGATGATTCCCTTGCTTCACGCTGTCCTTTTAGAAGTCCATCTTTTTTCTTGCAATCCATCATTGCATATCGTTCCCTATCCCATAGCCTCTTCCGCTCTTTGGAATCTACGGGTTGTGGTTGAATCATCGATGATGTGGGCCCATCATTACTGCAATTGTTGATGGCAATAATATCTACAAATGAAAAAAATCACATATTTAGTATAGTACATGATGATTTATTAACAAAGTTGCTTCCATTTTAACCACTAATTATTGGCCTTCATACCAGTCATGAGGTTTTCTTGCCCATGGGATGGCAAATCAATTGATCCTCTTTGGTATGTGTCATTTCTGCTTAACCACTCACTATCTTCATCAGGAACCACATTTTCCTTGTTCCATGCAATGTCCCCTTGTTAAACAAATTATCAGATGGTTTAGCTGAAGTAGAGAACCGGCAAATGATATAACTGCAAATAATAAGCCGCCACTCGATGGTGAAGCACACCTTGACCAATTGTCGTTATCTGCACTTGGGAGAGCACAAATGGACTTGCCCCCACTTTCGCCTCTTCAGAACTAACTAATGGTCGAGCTCTTTTTTGTTGATAGGCTTCACGGCGCTTCCGTAGTAATTCATCTTTTTTCTGTTTATCCATTTGCACATATCGCTCCCTAGCACGTTGCCTCTTGCGTTCTTTCATATGTGTAGGTTGCCCTCCATTACTAATGTCGACAGCACCTAAAAAGCACACAATTTAGCTAGTTGATGCGCATCAGATGGTACATTTACACGTGATCCAATCAACATTACTTGCGTTGACGGAGTTGGACAGGTCTTTAAAGGGAGTGCGTTCACTGGAACGTTTAGGAGACTCCATTTGCAAAGAAAATAAATGAGGAAATTAATAAAATAGTTCTTGTACGTTTCATAAAATTCATCACAATATCATCGCGGTGGCGTCAACCCATTAGTGATCTTCACAATAACAGCTACAATATAAACTGTTGTATGGACAAGGTGGATTATCCATAGGATGTTAGGCTAACAGTCTCTTGTGCATCTGTGTTCTGCATAGTCTGAGATGCCCCTAACTGTTTAACTCATGTGCAATTAAATGATCTATTCTGGACATAAAATAGTTCACTGCCTAATTTTGCATAGCCGAGCAAACACATAATTCTGAAGCACATTTTCTGGCAAAAAGAGCATGCATGCAATTCTGTACATGTGAGAAAACAAACAAACAAATACTTCCGAAGGATACTACTGTGAATTAGCAACATATAAGCGTCTCTCAAGTCTCACTACAAATGGTAGATTTCAGCTCATAATCAACTTCTGGCTCATGCAACAGCAGTTCAAGCGTACAGAGATTTTTTTCAGTAACAAAACATAGGCGAGGAGATATGGTAAAACTTCAGTATACACAATATCTTCAGTATTAGCATGTGAACAATATCTTCAGAATTAGCACAAAACTTATGGCCGTTTTAGGTTCTAGAAGTATATAGAACCAAAACACCAGCAACACTGCCTACAGAATCTACTATTAGGAGTTTGAACTGGCAGCTTTCATTGTACTACGTCCGTGCATCCATTTATACATTTAGCCAGCTTGTTAAATGGGATGGATAGAGTATATGGATCGTGAGACCAATAAATCCCCCAAGTGGTGCAGGTTTATCAATAAAATTGCAAGCCACTGCATTTGGCAAATTATTGTATCTTTTTTATTCATGTATATCAGTAGTAAATTGCACAGGTTCATGGATCCATTAACCCAGGGGCACTATGCACTCACCATGAAAACACTGGTTGGTACTTGGTAGCAGATTACCGAAATTAACAAAAGATTGATCGATGAATTTCTGAAGATTTATTCATGATGCGAGATCCGAGAATAGAAAACTGCAAGAAATAAGAATAACATGATGCAAGTAGGCACACGTGATCTATGGAGATGTACATGGGCGTATGTGCTCGAGCCCGAGCACAGGTTGGACATGAGCAGCCAGCGGCAGTGGGCAGCGCGTGCTAGATAGGGAGAGGAGGCAGAAACGGGAGCAACGGAGGTGGAAGAAAGGGTAGATGGCGGCTGGACGTGCTGGTCGGGGCAGCGTACGAGCAGGGGAGGCGCGACTTGGAGAAGTTCGCCGACATGGAGAAACAGTTGGGCGACACACATACCTGGTGCAGGCGGAGCTTGTCTGTCGTGCTGTTCCCGCGGCAGGGCGTAGGCCTGCCGGACGTGGCGTTGCCGGGTGTGGCGTTGTCGTAGGTCAATGAGGCGCGGTGCAGCCGCCGGCGGCGGACGGGAGGACGTGGTGATGTCGAGCGCGGCGCTGTTGTAGGCGGAGAGGCGCGATGCAGTCGCCCCCAGCGGACAGCAGTGCGTCGACGCGGTGTTGTTGTAGCTGGGCAGTGCGGTGCGGTCGTAGACGACGGACGACGGACGGTGAGACGAGGGCGAGCTCGGGGCAGCATGCACGGAGGCGACGGTTTCCTTGTACTTACCAATCGTGAAAATAACACATATTAAGAAGAGGATTAGGAAGGCAATTTAATGCTTAATAAAGGCCATTTTATTAAGGAAAAAAAACGTGGAGGGAGGGATGTTTATACTAAGGAAAAAAAACTAACGTGGAGGGGATTCATTACGTGGGGGTGGGGATGTGGAGGTTAGACGAAGGGGGCGAGCGAAACGGGAACGCGCATTGCTCGTTTTTTAAGTAGTAGAGATAGATAATAGAGAACTTGATGGATGAGTGGCTTGGCTAGGTAGCGCGACAAACAACAAACACACGTCGTATGTTCGATACCTGGTGTGCTGTTTTTAGGCGTTAATCAGAGTTGTCGACTTTTTAGGCATTATTTTCACAGCAGGGTGGTTGACTTTGTTGCAAATAAAAAATGCAAGGGTGTTTAGTGCAAAAAAGCATCACGGTGGGTCTGTTTTTTAGAATAAAAATATATAAGGATGTTTTGTGCAAAGATACACCGACCAACGTCATCAGTCCCTGATAGGTGGGCCCATATGTATGGATATGCCTGAAACATTTTTGTGACCGTATGTGCATACTTTAGTCAAGTTAAGTAACTGCAATTCCGTATTTTCAAAGTTCTATCATTAAACTGAACATTAAGCGCAAGTCTTATGACTACCGGTGATATTATCTCTATAGAAAAATTAATGTATGGTCTAGCGTGAACTTTTCATGTGCAATCTAAGTTGTTTCTATGAAATAATCGTTTTTAAGAACTTTCAATTTTGTCAGCTATCGCTCACATCCCTAATTGAAATACTTTTGTTAACCAGCCACCGGCTTTTACCTCCTTGGCCAGTGGACAAAGCAGTGTTCCTGGCATCTAGCTCGATTCCTCGGGCGATCCTATGCCAAGCAAGGCAATCCGGCCATTAGGTCAAAACGTAAGTGTCACATGGAGTCATTGTGTTGCTCTATAACATAACCGATGAGGTCGGAAAAGGAGTCCCTCTGTCGGCTTTTCGTTGGGATGCGCCAAAGTAGCTTCCAATCCTACAATTATACCTTAACAGTTTGAAAAGGTCGTTGTTGTTGTTGTTTTGTCACGGCAGATGCCCTCGTGAAAGGACTAAGTCTGGAGGCCATCACAATTATGTGGTCGCTTGAACGAGATTGATCAAAAATGAAGGACACAGATTTACCCAGGTTCGGCCCCTCGTGGTGGAGGTAAGGCACTACTTCCTGCTTGATTGATATTGACGATGATCTCGATTACAAGGATGCGGATTCGCTAACCTAGCTCTCGAGAGATTGCAACTTAGTCTTTTCGTCCTAGGGGCTCCCCTTTATGTAACAGGTTGAGTCTCTAGGTTTATAATAGATTTCAGGTCATATTTGTCAACCCGTGTCCTAGTCTAAACTCTATATTCATCTTTCCTCCAAAATTAGGAAATTATCCTTCCCTTGGGCCTTCACATTAAGTCGGCTCCCTCACAGCCCACTTGTGAGCCGGCCTTTTGGGGAGCGTCTTACTAATCCTTTAGAGCTTCTTGTTTCCTTCGACCCGGGAAAGCTTCTGGCCCATGGAACCTCCTGGCTCCTGGCCGGGTCAAGAAACTTGTCGGGTCTCAATGCTGGGGAACATCCCCAACAACCGTGATATTCACTTTTCTCGTGCTGACCAATTTCAGATCTTGTGACTGATAGCTTTTGTCTTTAACCGTCCGAGGTGCTTAACCAGGTTGATCCTAGAAGAAACAATCACGGAGGCACTCCAATTATACCCTCAACCAAACAATTGGGAACGTAAGGGTTCGACGTAGGAGCTAGACAACCCAGGTTGGCAAAAATCTCAAGTCAAAATTGATGCAATTGTCGCTTGAAAAAAATGTAGGAAGTAGCAGGCGGGCAACCCGTTGTTAGAGGTTTGATGCTCCTCGGACGTAGTGGGTCCGAGGAGATCGAGCCGAGGTGCTTCAAAGAGCCCTCCGTGAACGTTGTCCTATAGGGTTCTTGAGTTCTTTGATAGTTCCGAGGTATATTAGGCCGAGGAGCTTCAATGAGCCCCCACTTCAGGAGAATGATGCGCAATGTGTGGCCATCAACTACATCATGTGTATCATTAAATTGACCTAAAAGGAGACACAAAGTTTTTTAAGAAGCCGATGTATCGATTCTAACTTTACATGAAAATAAATTCCTTAGCTTAAAATTTAAAAACATAAAAAGGATAAAGATAAACTTTGCAAGTGGCCATGGAATCAGCACAGCAGGGCAACATTCCAGGGGTGTGGCTCCAAGCGGTCCTCCTTTACGTCCCGGATTCGATATGCTCCTCGAGTGAGCACGTTGTCGATGATGAATGGTCCATCCCATGGTGCAGATAGCTTATGCGGGTCTGGCTTGTTTGGATGGTGTCGTAAGACCAGGTCCCCAATGTTGAACACCTTTGCTCGGACCTCGCGGTTCTCGTAGTGCCATGCATGATGTTGATAAAAAAGTTGAGCATGCTCGGGCAACATCGCGCTCTTCTTTCAGGGCATCGAGGTCGTATTGCCGACTACACTCCGCTTCCTGCTCCTCGTATATGCGTACTATAGGCGTGTCATGGATGAGATCGCTAGGGAGGATGGCCTCAGCCCTGTAAACCATGGAAAAGGAGTATAGCCCATGAATCTGTTAGGCGTGGTGCGCAAACCCCATAGTACAGAGTCAAGCTCCTCGACTCACTTGTTGTCGACAAACTTTTTCCAAACCCGTGAACATTTATTTAGAATACATGATTTTTTTCAAATTCATGAACTTTTCACTCTGAACATTTTTTTCAAACTTCATGAACTTTTCTAAAATTGATGAACTTTTTTCAAATTCATGTGCTTTTGTTTGAACTTGTGAACTTTATCAGATCCATGGACTTTTTTTGAACCCGTGAACTTTTTCAATTTTTGTGAACATTTTTTAATTCAGTTTTTTTTTAAATTTAGCATTTTCTCAAAAAGTAAACGGTCAACTGGTCCATGGTGGACCAGACAACTAGGAGTGGTCAACTGCCGAACGAGCGACCATCGAATCAGGACTTGAAGCGGGGACCTCCTATTGCGCGCCTTCGGCGCCGCGCAACCGGGCGCTCGCAGCGACGTCTGGGTGGGCCGGCCCAGGACCGCACACCGCGAAAAAAGAACAGCAAAAAAATGCCGTCAACGAAATTCGACCTCGCGACACAGCGCTTACATTCAGGGCAGGTGACCAATCGACCAACTAACTACAAGTGACTAATTACAGCGCGCAACTTTTAAGCACAGTAAGTTATACGCGCTATTTATATTACATAACGTTTAGATGTTTCAATTATTTCAAAACATGTTCATATATTTCAACTGAAGTTCACGAACATGCAAAAAAGTTCATGAATTCAAAGAAGTTCATCTTATAAAAAAAGTTCAATATATTTTGAAAAAATAGCAAATTCAAAAAGAGTTTATGAGTTGAAAAAAGTTCATTGATTATGAAAAGAAGTTCATCAAATTTGAAAAAGTTCATCGAATTGGAAACAAGTTCATCGGATTTGAAAAAAGTTCATCGAATTTGAAAAAAGTTCATACAAATTGAAAAAAAGTTCATCGAATTAGAAAGAAAGTTCGCGATTTGAAGAAAAAAAGTTCATCAAAAAATGAAATAACTTCAGGAATTTGAAGAAAAAATCATCAAATAAGGAAAAAAACAGAAAATGGAAAAAAGGAAAAGCGGGACAAAGTAAATAAAGGAAAGGATGGAAACATCCTAAGCTGCCAATGTGGCCTAGTGGTTAGTGTATTGTTTCAGCAAACAGGAGGCCAGCGGATCGAATATTTATTCGCGCATCATTTTTCTGGGAGCAACTAGTTAACGAGCGCTCCTTCGGGAGCCTCGTAACGATCAGCGCCACTTGGCGCGCTCGCTCTCAGCCATTCGCCACGTGTCGCGCTGGACGCTCCCTTCGGATTTTGTTTTTTTACACACGTGTTTTCGGCTTTTTAAATGGTTTTACCCCGTTTTTTTCGACGTTTTGGTTTTCCCCTGGTCTTTCTTAGTTTTTCCATCAAAAAAATCAAAAAAAAAATTGCGCGAAAAATGTGTTTTCTTTTTTTTTCACGACAGTCACGGTTTTTCTTCCCGCGAGAGGCACGGTTGTGCTTTACCAAGAGTCACGGCCGTGTCTTTCGGAAACGAAAAAAAAACGCATTTTCTGTTTTTTTTTCTTTCGCGAGAGACACGGCTTTGCTTTCGCGAGAGGCACGGTTGTACTTTCGCGAGAGTCACGGCCGTGCCTCTTGGAAAGGGAAAAACAAAACGCATTTTTTTTTCTTTCGGGAGAGTCACGGTTTTGCTCCGCGAGAGGCATGGTTCTGCTTTCGCGAAATTCACGGCCGTACCTCTCGGAAACGGAAAAAATACGCAATTTCTGTTTTTTTTTCTTTCGCGAGAGTCACGATTTTGCTTTCGCGAGAGGTACGGTTGTGCTTTCGCGAGAGTCACGGCCGTGCCTCTCGGAAACGGAAAAAAACGCGTTTTCTGTTTTTTTTTCCTTTTACGAGAGTCACGGTTTTGCTTCCATGAGAGGCACGATTGTGATTTCGCGAGAGGCATGAACGTCCCTCTTTCGGAAAGGGAAAAAAACCATGCTCCCGGTCCGGTTTTTGCGCCCGGTTTTTTTCCTCCGGTTTTTTCGTGAAAAAAAAGTTCATCAAAACCTATCACCATGGGATCTAGTTTTGAAGATCTCGACGCGAGGAATCCAACAGTGAAAACGGTTCGAGATTTGGACGCACGGTTTAAGAGATAAAATGTTTTGAATAAACGGATCTACGGAAAAAAAGAAAACTCCCAGGTTGCGATAAGTGGCGCGCTGCATGTGCGTCACTTGTCGCGACCTGGGAAAGTGGAGTGCTCTTTGCAACGAGTACTCCTTAATTAATGATTTCACATTTTTTTTTTTGCGTTTTACAAAGACGAAGGGACACTGAGTTGGGCCGGCCCAGCGTGAAGGTCTGCAGGCGCCAGTTTGCAAAATGCATACAAACTGGCGCCTGCAGCGCTAAATAGGAAGTGCCTTTGAAGCGGCGCGTCGCGAGCAATCGCTCGCCTATTAGTTGGGCCGGCTCATGGAGAGGGGCGTGTGAGCGCTGCCTCCTCTACCTGGCGCTGAAGTCGCTGAGGAGGATGTCTTGGAAATTAAATAATGGATTGTACTAACTTTTTTTAGGAGTATGGATCGTACTAACTTTTTTTTTGAGTAAAATGGATTGCACTAACTAAGAATAGAGGATATATAAACAGTTTTGCTAGAATTCATCTAGATGAGATATAATTTGGTTTCATTCATCTTTTATAGTCATTGGATGTGATACTATAAGATGCGTGTGTGCTGACGTGGGTTGTATCTATTCTTATTTTCGAGGTGAATACGACCAAATTATGTCTCATCTAGATGAGTTTTAGGTACTCCCATATATAAATACTAAGCAACAACCTAAGCCCAGGTACTAAGCCCCCATACGAGAGTACATTTACACACACACACACAAAAAGGTGTGCTTTAGTACACATCCTCTTAGGCATCTCCAATGCTTGAAAGATATTCCCTCATTCTGATAATGTAAGATGTTTCAGCTTACAAAAATGTCTTATATTATGGGATGGAGAAAGTAGTTGTTAGTAAATTTTGTCATATGAAATTTTGATGAAGTGTCATACAATAAATAAGGAGTGAGAGTAAAGTTGTACTACCACCGTCCTAGTTTATTAGTCCTCATTGTATTTTTTTTCAAACCTTGATCTTTAATTTAACTATAAAAAAGATTTATATACCATAAAAATAGTATCATTGAAAACCATTGTTCAAGAACTCGGCCGAGTTACCATTTAAATGCCCACTTAATCGCTACTCAGTGCCTAACTGAGGCGAGTAGCACATACTCGTTTCATTAAATGGTCAAGCCGATTAACTGGCATTTAATCGGTTGTCAGACGATTAACTGGTTGTCAAACCGATTAATCGGTGATGGGTCAGGTAACTGAAATGGCATCCATAAAAAAAGGGGGGGAAGGGTAACCGAAGCGGCAATTCAGGTCATTATGAGTTGTGAGAACTATTTGAGTATTTGTGGTCAGTGAACCTTATTACCTACTCCCTCCGTTCCATAATATAAGAACGTTTTTGACTCTAGTGTAGTGTTAAAAACGTTCTTATATTTTAGGACAGAGGGAGTATTATACTATTTGTGTTGAACTTTGTAGTGAATTATTCCATGTTCACATGTGTGGCTGCTATTTCTCTACTCTTATAAAAGACTCAATTGGTGATGATGGTGTGTCTGCCATCCGTCATTTCTAACCATCAGATCTGCATCTAACGATTGTGAGGTAAGTTGTGGCATTTTTGCAACAAGGCCCCACTTCTCTGCTCCAATTTGCAGAAAACCCCTTACTATCTTGAAACCAACCACATCCCTCCCTCACCTCATTCCTTACTAGAGTGTTTTTCTTTCAAATTTGTGAACATGTATTATTCTATTTTGGATCCGTTGCAACGCACGGGCACATTGCCAAGTTGTGTGGCTGTCATTTTAATTTATCTTGTCATGTCTCATGCGGGGCTTCTTGTTGTCACATGTATTGCTGTCATTTAATCATTTATCTTGACAATGACAAGTTTAGAGCATATACAAATGCATATCTATCATCAATTATGTAGGTTTGTTGCCTTCCTGTTTGGATGCATCATGATTAAACCATCCAGGTAACAATTCTACCTCTTGTCCATGCTTTTTATAGGCCTACGAGCTACGACATTATATTTTAGAATAAATGTATAATACGTAGCTATGAGCATTGGATTATGTGGTGCACAATACGTGAAAAACTAGTTACATGTTGCCAATATATTCTCATGTGCAGCCGATTAATGATCGACCGATTAATTCAGTTAAATGGCCGATTAACCGATTAATCGCTAATCAGTAGTCGACCGAGCAGTTACCAGTTACCGAGTTCCCGGACAATGTTGAAAACATCCTTCGAATATTTGTCCAACAATATAAGTTTTGTGACACAATTTGGCATAAAATGATTTATATTTTGTTGATCAAATTTACGATCAAAATTTGGCACAAAATACGAAGAGGGACAATAAACCTAGACGGATGTAATACTATGTATATGAACCAACAGTCCGTGTACAAACTTCAATGTACAATGAGAAAGCACTTTATTTATTATCTCATATTCAATTGAGCAAACTAGATACAACCTAATTGGAATGGTTGCACGATAAGTTCTTGGATGACGAGGGCATCCCCAACAAATTGTATAATCTTGTTACTAAAATGTCCATGTCACCAACCAAAATATCATACAGTTACTCCAATAAATTGGGTCTAAACTACCCAATAAGAGATGAGCGAATTAATATGGTGCTCTCTATTTCACAACATATGTATATGACGCACTGAAAGAGAAAAAGGCTAAAAAAATGAACCTAATATGACCAATAATAAGCATGCAAATGTAAAGGAAAGGAAATACGACCGGACGTTTTATTAAAATTATATAAATTGCGACTAGATTATGATCTAGCAAACTGTCTAGGAATTTTTCTTGTCGATTCACAGCTACTCCATATCTAGAGAAATCTAAAACAAAAATTTAAAGGCGAAGACAATATATCACTGGGGATACACGCATGCACGTTTTTTCGGAGAACTCTTGTAGGGAAAAGAATCTGAGATTCCTAACAACTCGTAAACATGCAGCATATAACCGTGATGGATTTCATTTTAGAAAAAGGAAGGGGTTGGGTGATTAAATTCGGAAAGGAAGTCGAACGCAAAAAAGCTTTGAGGAGATGGTTCCACCAGGTGACGAAGATAAATCCAACCAGAGCCGCGGCAACATTCAGATCCTGGACAAGCCTACTGCTTAGGGCCAATTCCATGAGGATACACGCAGATGGTGATGTGTGTGTAGCTGGGGGCTGTGCTCAGATGCACCTAGTGGACGGTAAAATAAAAAAAATAGAAAACAAATCCAAAAAATCCAATTTTTTGTGTGGTTCAAGATGCCCCCTGCGTGAACTCCGTGCAATTTTTTGTGAAGTTTGGATGTTCAAGGAGCTTGTGGCAAAAAATGACAAAACCAGACATATGATTACCAAAATTTTATCAAACAGTCGAAATTTGTATTTTTTTTGCCACGAGCTTCTTGAATGTCCAAACTTCATCATATTTTGCACAGAGATCGTGCATTTGAGCATCTTGCTTGCAAAAAAAAAAGTCTGAATGTTTTATTTGTCTTGTTAATTTTTATCGATTTTACTGTTCATACACACGCAGCCCGGGAGGCAAATCGCCGCACCCACAAAAGAATACCATTTTTATTTTAGATAATAAGAAATAAAGTAGTAGTACCGTGTGTGTGTGTGCGATGGGCCTACGTTATGTTTATGACGTGCTTATGGGCCTGGTAAGTTCGGTCGCACCCTCGACCATTATAGGCCCATTCGTGCCGGCTCGGATTGTGCCTGCTTGGTCTCTCGTCTCCCTCTTGAAGCGCCGGCGAAACACGACCGCCGCCGGGCCAGGGGAAATCAAGCGAGCGGCGCAGCGTCCGTCGTTAGGTAGTCCTGGGAGCACGCAGACGGCGACGGACGCGCACCTCCCCGACGCCTCCACTTCCCTGGACCCGTCGTCCTGTCTAAGTCGCCGGCGGCGTGGACGCAGCGATGCTGCGGACGGTTCTGCGCCGGGGAGGGGCGGCCATGAGGCAGGCCGCGCTGGCCGAGGGATCTACGGGGAACCTTCTACGGCTGAGCGTGGCGGAGCGGGAGCGCTCTCGGCGGCGTCGGCGCGACCCGGGGCGCGACGAGTTCTTCGTGCCAACGCCGGAGTCGCTTAAATGGCTCGACTCCGTCACCCTGCCCATGATCCTCACCGCCGCCGCCGTCGCCCTCTTCACCAAGCTCCTCATGATGGTATCCTCCACCCCCACTCCGCTGTTCTCTAGGGTTAATTGCAGATGCAGCTGCCGTGCATTTGACTGAACATGTTTATTTAGGATTGAACCCATACTTAATCATGTGATCTGCGTACTGTATACATGTGAAGTGCTAAGGCCGATCATTGTGCGTTAGTGAATACTCCCTCCGTCCGAAAATACTTCTCATCAAAATGGACAAAAAAGGGTGTATCTAGAACTAAAATACATCTATATACATCCCCTTTTATTCATTTTGATGACAAGTATTTCCGGACGGAGGGAGTACTTTGGATTTGTAAGATGTGGGCTTCTAGAAATGTAACCTCTAGGAACGAGCTGAATTTTAGAGTGGTTGTTAGTATTGTCAACAATGCATCAAATACATTTAGAGAAGAGACTTTCCAAGAAACTCTTTATTGGATGAAATGATTATCTATCCATGGTAGAGTAGTGAATAGAGCATCTCTAAATGTTGTATTATCCAGGTATAGTTTTGTTATTTGATATTGCAGTTTGACTTTTTGTGTCCCTTTTTAATGGCTTCATTCAATAAATGTTTGAACGAATTTGTCTTAGTTATTTCATGAACTAATAGTCACCTAGATTTAAATATAAGATATAATCCCTCCGTCCGGAAATACTACATCCATTTCTCCGACAAGTATTTCCGGATTGAGGTAGTACTAGGTAACTGCCTGTGCGTTGCTATGGGTGTAAAAAATTTCAGCAGGCTTGTGATTTCGGACATTCAGCAACCAAACCAGTAGATAGGTTGACAGAAGAGAAGAAAGACCCAGTTTATTTTTCGGTCTTGTTTTATTGGTACGTCCTCTGGCACTGAGCGAAAGTGTTTAGGTTGAGCATTGTAATTCCACAACAACGAAAGCTGAAGTTTGACTCTCTACTGTAATATTCCCAATCACAATGAGAACAAACCTGCAGTTTAGAGCAGTACAATTCCTTACGGGTTGCTGCTACATGACTCTTCATCAATGACTGAGAGAGCCGCCTAACATTGTTGTCATGCTCAGGTTTGTCGTGTAGCCTGCAGAAAAATCGGCTCCGTCGGGCGAGATGCAGGAGATAGGAAAAAAGGAGAGATAAAGAGAAATCAATTAGAGAGATGCAGTTGGCTGGCTACCTGGGCCGAGGAGGTCATTGGCGTGCACTGAACCGTCCTGAAGCGGCGTGCAGGTGCGGGATGACGGCGGCGGTGTCATGTATGTGATTGAAGTAGACGGCGTTGGGGTTGATATCATGATGTCCGGGAGGTTTCGTTGTCGCACCCATCCTGGCACAGAAGATCAATCCGAGACGACAAGGAGGCTCTGTGGCGGTGATGGCCGAGGTGGCGCGGTTAGGGCAGAGGGTGTCACCAGCCACGAGGAAAGGGAGCATGGAGGCTATGGCGGGGATCCAGTAGATTCTCCTCGGCACCCTGCCCCTGCTGGCGACAGGGATCTTATCAGCTGAGCGTGGTTGGCGGCCCGGAACCCTACAGCTAGCGTTTGGGAGGTGAGACCGGTCCGTGTTAGGGAAGGAGGAGGCGCTTGGATGGGGAAGGGAAGGATTTTACTGATCAGAAAACCGAAAAGACCAGAAAAAACGGTGGAAGGGGAGGGGAAGCGAAACAGTCGGATGAAGCGAAACGTTTTTTTTACGGGAGTGGAAACCTTTTTTTAGGTAGTAGAGATACATCCTTGTCGTGTAATCATCAATCCTGATGTTTGCCAGATTGTCTACCTACTGCATATTGTATATGTCGATCAAATAGTTTAACTCGGCATTGTTTGCATGTATTCAGAAAATCTTCTGTCTGTTCTGAAATTGGCATGCTCTGAAGCTTAGTTGCATGTTTTTTGGGTAGGAACATGAAGCTACAGACCAAGAAAGGAGGGAACGCAAGATAAAGAATAGTCACCCTGAGCAAGGAACAGTAAGGATGCTTTCGCGTGAAGAGTGGGATGAAATCCAAGAAGTCAGGCCAAGGACCCCTTTTGAATCAAAGTTAGCTCGTCCACATGCCCGCCTAAGAACTGGGGAAAAAATGCGGCTGGTAAGTAGCAGACACAACTTCCTCACTATCATCTCATCGATGCATTTTTATACGTATAATTCTGTGATTTTTGATGGTATATTACATCTCTGTGGAGTTAGTTTATTGGATCCACTGTCTTGCTTCCGTGCTGAAAACAGATGTATTGCTGATGCATAGTAGATACTGATGTTCCATGTTTCAACAACTTGCTGCTGTACATAAATAGCAGGGTCACCCGTGCGTTATGGTGCTAGTTTTGTTAGGTATCATACACATGTTTGGTTTACCTCGTGTCCTCATTAGTTATTTCATTATATTCTGTGGAATTTGAGTGATTGCGGTAGACATTTACTCTAGAGTATAATAGAACTTGTAGCCAAAGTACACCTTGAGGAAACAAGCTTGCAGTTTTCGGTATATATATATATATGTTTTGTTTTATCAGTGTAGTAATTCTGAAGGCATTAGTTAGTCACTCAAACATGCCTTCAGCTTAAAAGCAAGGTTTATAATATCATATCGCTTTTCGATATATATGTGGGTGGGCGTGCGTTGGATCAATTTTGTCTTGGTTCTCCCTTACCCGCATCTCTTTTCACGTCTCCGTGTTGGTAGATCAGGCAGCAAGTCATCTCTTTTCTATTAATAATGTGTTGATCTTACCTGCATCCTTATCTGCATATGTTTTTAAGGTTTGACCTGCCTTTCGCTTTAGAGCTTGATGCTTAAGACAACTTATCTTGACGTATCTGCCTTGCAGGAGGATGCCAAGGATTGGGTTGTTGATGTGCTGACTGATGCTTTCACTAGAGCGGAAGAGAGTGCTAAGCGGAAGTGATCAAGAAGAAATGCACACCAGCGAACGCATCCAGTTCGAAGTTTTGTTTAGAGGAAACACTTTTGGGTTCTCTTGAAGGCACGTTTCATGGTTTCTTTTGAAGTTCCGACTCCTCGTAAATGCCTAACGTACGTGACAAACTACGGTGGCCGTGTAGAATAAAGTTTCCTTGCTACAATAAATGCTACTCCCGCCAATTCGATGACCTGGAGTTCATGCCGTTTGTTTGAATGCAGACTAGCGAATTCTTGTGCCTTTTCTTAAACTTTGCAGACTAGTGAATTCTAATTGAGAGCTGTAGTTTCAGCACCTCTTGTGTTTAGATCTTACTATTAGTCGTGCATGCCTCCACTGGGAGGTCTTGCCACTGCAATTTGAGATCCAACTTTGAGTAGTACAGTACTCCACTGGGATGGGAGTACTCACTAAATCATTTGTTATTTACAGTGTGCCATTGTTGGCTTATACTAGTACATGTGCACAGTGCAGTCCACATGCCTACCTGACGGCTGGTGGGATCTGCTCTCATGCATTTTCTTACGGTATGTTGGGGGAGCGGTACATTACATCGTTTTTGCAATAAAATAAACTTTGGCAGAACCAAATTCAGCATGAATAGTGACCTCTAACCGCCTGCCAATAGCCACTCAGCCATTTGCGCAGCTATGCTGTTTCAGCAGTGACCGGGTTGCCATCGATCTGTGACTGTATCTCGCCCGCCAGACATCCTGGTTGAGTTCGCTGCTCGACCTTGCTCCAAGATTGGTGATCTCTTGACTTATACTACTACCACTACTACCGGTATCACCTTGATACTGATATTGCTCGCCGCATGTGCCATGTTGTTCCCGACCGGTGATCAGTTGCGTCGCCAGTCCGGAGTAGCCAAACAGAGAGTAGCCACGTCCCGTCCATGGTCCGTTACATTTCCCATTTGGCCTCGTCGTACCGCTGCGCGGACAGGCCAACAGCAAGCCTCGCTTTCTGGCGATATTGCTACCACCTTTCGCTGTCTAGGCCAGACTAGATGTGTTTGGGTCTATTTACTCGCTCGCCCGACGTGGGCAAGCGCGGCTCTCCAACAAAAACGGACGGATTGGGCTCTTCTGTCTTGTGCGCGCACGGGGAAGAAAATTCCAGGCACGAGATTTTACCGGTTTACAGTGCGGCGCGTCTCGCTGTCTGGACTGCAAGCAAGCAGCGTGGATCGATCGACTAACTGATCGTCGCATAGTGACAGCAAGTGAGCGAGATTGCGGGGTTTCTTCCCCTGTTCCTTTCCGCCAGATTAACCAAGCCACATGCACTGCACTGCTATCATGCCAACGACAGCCAATCGGTATGGAGCGTCTGGCTCTGTCTAGATCGTCAAAGCGACGAGCATTTTCTTACACTGCACTCAACGCCTAGAATGGCAGATCCAAGGTACCCCGGCGGCTAAGTGCCGATGGCATATGTAAAATAAACAAGTCGCTAGCCTAGCCTGCCGCGCTTGACAGATTCACGTAACTCCGGCCGCAGTTGTCTAGTAGTGCCAGTTTCTTTCCCCGAGCCTCGCTGTCGATGCGATGCAGAGATCGTCTTGATTGACTCCGGCCGCGCCGGGCGGGTCCACGGCGACTACTGGTGCTGGATCGCCCGCTCAATTATTTGCCCGCCACCGCGTCCGGCCATGCACGGCGGCGCGTACGCCACGCCAGGGGGAGGGAAGCCGTCTTTTTTCATGCAGTCGACACCCATTGTGCGGCATAGGTATTATATCGCGTATACAACTTAATCGCATGTCCTTCTCTCCTCTCTGTGGAAAGAGATGTCTGATACGAATATCATGGAGATGTAGTACTTCCTTTGTCCTGAATTACTTTCGCAGAAATAAATAAAAATGAATGTATGTAAACTTAAAAATACATCTAGATATATTTATTTTTGCTGTAAGTATTTTCGATCGACAAGGCACGTATTTACCTTACCGCTGGCGCTACTACAAGACATGGACGTATGTAAAAGATGTGTCCGTGGGCAGGTGTAGCACAATCCGTCCCTACCTACCATATGTGCATATGTGCATCGTCGCTTGGTCCGTCAATCCATCCGTCCATTCATCCATCGCCTGCCTGTTCGCATTTACTCGGTCGACGCGGACGCTGAAACAGACCGAGTACAGGAGGCTGATATGGAGTATGGCATGTACTCCCTCCCATCCTTTTTACTCTTTGTATTAGATATTTGTCAAGTCCAACATTACAAAGTTTAATCAAGTTCATTTATATTTAAAAATAGGATGTGGCTAGATCTCAGTCGACTGAGACTTAACGAAGTCTCAGTCAACTGATAGATCATATAAAAAGGAAGAAAGAAAATTTCAAAAGAAAAATTTACACGAATATCCATGTAAGATCTAACGCATATAGCATCGATTAAGACTTCGTTAAATCTCAGTCGACTGGAATTTAGCAATTCCGTTAAAACTATAAACATCTACTCCCTCTGTTTTTGTTTAGTCTGTATATTAGGTTTGACCGAAGTCAAACTTTGCAAAGTTTGATCAAGTTTATAGAAAAATATATAAACATTTACCATAACAAATCTATATGATGTGAAAGTACATTCAATAATGAATCTAGTGGTATTAATTTTTTGTTGTATATATTAATATTTTTGTTTATAAACTTAGTCAAAACTTATAAAGCTTGACTTTGACCAAAGCTAATATGCGGACTAAATAAAAACGGAGGGACCAAGTACAGTATATATGTACTATGAAACTACATTTCATAACGAATCCGACAACATTAATTTGGCACTGTGAATATTGATATAGTTTTCTATATATTTAATCAAAGTAGAGATACTTTGACTTTAAACAAAACTTATATGTAGACAAAAAAGATCGGAGAAAGTACGAAGGATCTGGTTTGGTTATCGGGTGGGGACGCTGGATCATTGTTTGTTTGATCGATCGTCCAATGAAGTAGCAAACACGAGATCTTGACAATTAGTACTACCTTTCTTTATTTTGCACGTACAGTGTAGACATCCATATCCCTGAAGCAGCGAGAGTCCCTCAATTGGTTATCATACAATAACTATCTGACAATGACTACCTACTGGCTAAGACTAGCCACAATGAAGAATAACATACACTACTCCTATATACACATATCCTAGACTATATATTACTATTTTAAATGTAATATCATGTAAAGCTTCATTTATTAGGTTAGACTGGTCATAGTGGAGAGTAACTTATACTAGTGTCATGCATATGACACTAATTTAAGTTACTACCTTTATAGTGCAAAACAACATAGTAGCTAGTAGTGTCATACATGACTTTATAGTAGACTCATCTTATCTGGAGAAGTACTATGTTACAATAACATATTAGGCCCTTCCTAGTGCTCCACCGTGGACATGTGCTAAGCATGCCACATAAGCGAAAAAATGACATAGCACAACAATTAAGGAGGGGGGAGAGCACTTTGATGACCCCAGGAAGGACCAATGCCAAGAGCGAGAACCTAGGAAAACCACTTAAACCAAACAATTTGACCAATGCACGAAAGACTTTAGGTGCTAACTCATTAAATAAAGTGTGTTTAGCAACAACAAATTAAGCATCTATGCATTGGGGAGTTGAGTTGCTAAGGTATTTAATGCACTTAGCACATTTAAAGAGGTCTTATGTTACCACTTCTCATTAACTACATGCCACATAAACAAACAAAAAAGTTAGAGTGCGTACTAACTAAGTTACCCCCATTATGACTAGCCTTAAATACCTTAGCAACTCATATTGCATTGGGACATGTGATTTTACAATAACTAGCTAAGGTGGTGTTTGGTTCTCTAGTCTTACGACTTTTTTAGTCCCAATTAAAAAGTCCCTAGTTCCTAAAAAGTCCCTCCCTGTTTGTTTTCAGAGACTAAAAAGTCTTTAGTCCCTTCCTAGAGGCTATTAAATGACCATATTGCCCATAGTATATAGAAAAATAACAATCAAACAACATCATGGGGTGGCGGGCCAATGGGTGCATGGAGGGGCATTGTTGAAAAAGTCTCAGAAAGTCCTAAAAAGACTCTCCTTAAGAGTCTTCTTTATTTAGTGCCAAATGACTAGTTTAGTCCCTAAAAAGTCTCTCTCGTTTGGTAAAAAAGTCCCTAAGAGGGACTTTTTCTAGTCCCTACAAAAAAAGTCTCTGGAAACAAACACCCCCTAAGTTACTCAAACTACCTCTCTTTCCATTAATTCATCACATAAGTAAATTTGCTGAGTTGAATTCGATATTATTGCTGAAACTACTCTCACTATGGCTAGTCCAATCTCTTGGGTGATCACCAAGGCACCAAACAAACAGTTCGATACTGCATGCTCAGCCAAGTCCAAGTGCCGGGCCAACGATGCAAAACCCGGGCCCCTGACCCTGACAGTGTGTACGTAGTGTACCATAGTAGAGTACCAGCAGGCATTATTTTGTGTACTGTACTAATCTGGCCCGGGAATTCGGTGACGATCGGTGCGTCGTCGTCCCTCGCTGTCGATGAAGAGCTCTTCGTGCTCAGCCCGGCCCGGTCCACGGCGAGTCGGCGACTACACGAGCCGATCGATCACCGAATCGTCGCCCGCACCCGGCGGCACATGTACGTCCGGGAAGGGAAGCGAGGCGATGGTTCTCTCCGTGGAAAGAGGCGGCGGGTACGCTCGTTCATCGCTACACTACACGACGCATCGCAGACGACGATCGAGTCCTCGCGGCCGGGCACGAGCAGAGGACGTACGCAGGCAGTACGCTTCTTCGTTGGCTGTAGGATGTAGAGGAACATCTATCTAAATCTAGCTTAGTTTAGTGAGGGGTCGATCCAGGCAGGCAGGCTTATTTGTTGCCTCGCCTTGCTCCCGATTGGGTGGTCTCCCTCCCTGGCCTCGGTTGCGTCGCCAATTTGGCCGGACAAGCCAAGCCAAATTCATGGATCGATACCTACCCGTCGGTTCCATTCCGTGTCCCACTAATTTAGCCGGAGAAGAAGTACGTGCGCGCTACATCTCTCGCCTGTACTAGGTGCTCGTGTGGCGTGGACTTCCACGGCGCCACGACGTGGACTCCAACAAATGGAGTAGGAGACGAGGACACTAAAATTGTTATGCGGGTGAACTCATTGTATTACTCAACTCATAAAATCTCTACAATCAGCAAGAGCTAGGTCTAATGAATCCGTTGGGCTACAACCAACCCAAGTCATAGTTCTGCCCTCCATTCTACCACGGGAGATAAAAAATAACACGCACATTTAGCGTGTGTTGCAGAGGTAGATAAAAAATAATACACACCTCTAGTGTTTTGCAACGGGAGATAAAAAATAACACACACCTCTAGCGTACTAAGGGCGTGTTTGGTTGCCTGGGTGGCTCTAGCCTGCATCGCATGGGGGATCCTGGATGAGTGTGGCCTGGTTGAGCTGATGCAAAGATGAACTAAGATGTGTGTTTGGTAGACTGCATGATATGAGTGCATGAGAGATGCTATGTACAACAGATTTTGTTTGGTTGGCCGCATTTGACGATAATTATGCTAACTTTTCTCTTCCAATTTCCATCACTCCAATTTGATCTGAATGATTCCATGGACAAATACAACAACTAAAACTAGCCTAAACTGAAATCTGAACCAAAGCTTAAGTTTTAATTTTATTTATCACAAATTTCTCAAAAAAGATCAAAGCCTCAACTGAATCTGAACCAACCAAAACTCAAGCAGCAGAGACCAAGTGGATGAGAGAGGAGACAGCGACAAGATGGCTGAGGAGAAGATGGGCAGCCGGGAGGAGATGCGGTGGCGCAGTTTGAGGAGAGAAACGCGGCGCCAGATGGTAGTTGCGGCTCGCGATGCGCAGATGCTCCCCTCCCCCTTCTTCCTCTCGACCGGTAGCGGGTGGCGTGGCGAGCTCCGGCGAGCTCGTTCGCAGGGCCGGGTGTGCACGGCTATGGCGGAGTTTGGCGGCGCTGAGGCGGCGGCGAAAACCGACGATGCGGAGGGTGAGGCGAGCCCCCGGCGTGGGCGTGGAGTAGCGCCGACGACAGAGATCGGACCGGCAGCAGGCGAGGTAGCTCTGACCAACTACGCAAGTGGGGGCTTAGACGGCGGCGGCGGCAGCAGGTTGATGTGCTCGAGTCGATGCGTGCGAGAAAGAAAGAAAGAAGAAAGGGAACGTGAGCTTGCTGTCGAGGCGTGGATGCAGGCGCGGGCCTGGCTCTCGGATACGCTTGATTCCTGCGTTCCCCTCAGGCTGGCTGAGAGGGCTCTTTTGCATGGGTCGGGCCAGGCCAAGGAGGCCACACAGGTAACCAATCATGCTGATTTTTGCATCGCGGGTGCGAGCCACATGCGAGCCAGTCATCCAAACGCGCCCTAAGCAAACTCGATCAAGATCCTTCACATGTCCATGCCATCTATTTTAACATGTTGAACAATGAATCGACTGAGGGTAGGGTTTCCAGGATGCCCATGCCTGCCTACGAGTCGTCGTACAAACCATTGATGGTAGATGTCAGGACGTTGTACTTGTACCCGTGCCTTTTGGTAACGCCTCCTTTTTTCGCACTGACCTGAGTGAAAGGCCTTATGACCAGCGAAAATTAACTTATTTTTAATTTGTTAAAGGAAGCTTTAATTCTCATTATTTTTCCTGCTTTAATTCTCAGTCTTAAAACCTTGTATATGATGTAGGTGGTTCTGGTGATACGCGGGCACACCGAGGTGTAAAAAAATGCATATGAGCAAACAGTTTTGCTAAGTCCCAGTCGATGTTATCTTCCTTTAATTTTGCAAGGAGATTCGTACAAAAAAATATTTTCAGTTTTTTATTTTCTTCTTACATACTATATCACTTGATTGAGACTTGGTTAAGTCTCAATTGACTAAGACCTAGCCACACCCAGGAGTAAAAACTACTCCATTATCGTGCTTGTTTTTTTTCTTACAAAATCCTAATAATGACTTTGGACTCTGAAAGTACTCTTCAAGATTCCCATTCCGCTCTTTCAAAATTTATTCACTCTAGCCCTCATACGCTAAAAGAGAAATCTATGAAAATGCAGCCGTGGGCACACCAAGACGTAAAAAGATGTATATGAGCTGCTCCATTAGCGCCCTTGCTTTTTCTCTTGGAGAATCCGAATAATGACTTTGGACTTCTAAAGGATTAATTGTGTTTGGTTTTCACTGGACTTTGGTACTTAATTCATGCGCATCAAGCTCCTTTTATCTTTGGAAATTTTAAGTGCGCCTCGCTTTCCCTTGGTTGGTCGTGCATGCTTGCTTTTCCTCTCGCTAGGCTCGGGCTCCCTCGTTTGGCTATGCATGTATGCCGTAGGCACCCAGGCTCTTTTTTCTTTGTTATATAAAATGCGGCCCTTTTGTTTGGTTGGTCGTGCATGCATAAATGTTTGCTTTTTTTAAAAAAAATTCAGGTCTATTATCAGAGTTCACTGGAAGTACAAAGCTCAGCCGGCCCGGATGCCGCCAAGGCATGCTCCAACTACTCTCAAATTGCACCTTGCCCTTCATATGTTCGACACATTGTCCGACCAATTTTTCGTGATTGTTTTGTAGGCAAAACAATAATTCGGATAAGGGTGTGTCTAGGGCACATCTAGATGTGCTCTAGTTATTGCATATCTAAGTGAGTGAATCAAGCATAAAGAAAAAAAAGAAAAAAATATTCACACGAATCTCAATGTAAGATCAATGACATATGACTTAGATGTGCAATACTTATGGCACATCTATATGTGCTTTAGCAAAACTGTTTGGATAAAGAGTATGGACCAACAGAGCTTGATGGATTGATTCAGAAAAAGTTCTTCGATTCGTAGGGCTCGGATGAAGAAGTCGAGATGATGACGATGATGAGCAACCAACAGGAGATGGACCAGAAGGTTAAGCATATTCTCAACTTCAAGAGCTCGATCACTGAACCGTCGCCCGCACCCACCCGGCCACGTACGGCGGCACATGTATGTCACGGAAGCACGCTCGTCCGTCGCTACATCAACACGGATGGACGAGCAGAGGACGTACCCAGAACGCTTGCTTCTTCGTTGGCTGTAGGCTGTAGCAACTGTGTGCCACACACGTTCTTCGCTACGTACGTACTCCGGTTAGTTTTTTTATTTTTTGAGGGACGGTGAGACTGAGACATCCAGGCGTATTTGGCTCGCCTTGCACCCGTATCTCCAGGAATGGACCGGCCGGGTCCCCGAGGGCGACTACTTGATCGCTCGACCATCAATGCCCTCCACCTCCACGGCCGCTCTCGTGTCGATCGTGTGTACGTACGTAGTACGTCAGGGAACCGACCGACGGTTTTTCTCCGTGGACTCGGTGAGGCTGCCGATGATGATCGGTAGTGTATGTACTGTGACACTGCGTCTGCATGCCTGCGCTGGTTCAAGGACGATAGCGGTCGAGGCTTATCCATCCATCCTCCTCACATCACACCGGACGTCAGATCGAGCACCGGAGGAGTCCTGGCACGTAACGCAGGCGATAGGCCCAGGGACAGGGCAGTGGAATCACAGTCGTGCACTGCGCAAGGAGACCGGCACCACGTGCACGTACGCAGGAGCACGCTTTAGTTTTTTATAATCATTTTGAGTCTAAGGGCATCTGTAAGACGTACTCCCTCCATTTCACAATGTAATGCTTCCTCTATCCACGTGCTTGAACTTTGACCGTAAATTTTACTACCAAGACCGATTGCGGCGGGAGCAAAAATTATATCAATGAATTCGTATTCGAAAGAAGTTTTTAATTATATAATTTTTTCTCCCGTTGCAGTTGGTCTTGTTGGTTAAATTTATGATCAAAATTGGACCTCGGAAAGCGCGGACGCATTATATTTTGGAATGGAGGGAGTACACGCAAACCTCCCGCAATCGTGCGCGGCACTATCCGGACACGATTTCCCTCCACAAACCGGAGACACATGAGGGAAGGTTTGCAGAAGTCTAAACCGATCCTACGCATGCTTCTGACTGTCCCGCCCCACCAAAAACCAGTCATCCGCCCCTCTTGCGTTTTTCTTTCGATGCACGCACCGCTTACCGTGCCGCATTCATGTCGGTCCAGAGCACGCGGAGGCTGGATTGATGTTGCAATGTGACAGGGGAAGGATGGAGGGCGACGTTGACCAATGCGACCTCACGGCAACCGCCGCTTCAATGTAGACGCAGGTCCCGAGAAACCAACTCCGGCCGTTGTGGCGCACTGAAGGGGTTGAACGGCCCTTCACGTGGGCCTCACCGCGACTATTTAAATAGTGCGCCAGAGATGCACCTCCCCCTCCCTGGGCACCGACCCCCTTCCCTCCCCCGTCTCCATGCCCGAGCCCCCTCCCTCTTCGACCCAAACTCCGGCGATGTCGAAGTCGCGGTGCTCCGCGTCGGCGGACGGAGTAGGCGAAAGCTCCTCCTCCGGCGGTTCTTGGTGCCGCCGCAGACGCTCTCCGGGCCCCTCAACATCGACGGCGGCCGGCTCCTCCGCCAAGGAGGATATCGTCATCTCCTGCGGCGACGAGGAGGACCAGGCGCCGCCGCCGCCGCAGACGCTCTCCGGACCCGTCAATGTCAACGACGGCCGGCTCCTCCGTCAAGGAGGAGATCGTCATCTCCTACGGTGACAAGGAGGACCGGCCGCCGCAGCCGCCCCGAGTCCTCAAGGAGGCCGCTCTGACAGACGAAGATTTTATCCGTGAGATAATGATGAGCGGCCACTCGTTACATGGGGCCGTCACCGCCATCGCCGGTGCACGTGAAGGAGGAGTCGTGGTCCTCGTCGTGCCACCACGTCAAGCCCGAGCTGGCATCCATGCTCCTGCAGGTGAAGGAGGAGCCGGCCTCGCCCTGGTACCACCGCGCCACCACGTCAAGCCCGAGCCGACATCCATGCTCCTGCTGGTGAAGGAGGAGTCGGCCTTGCCCCGGCACCACCATTGCGTCCAAATCGGGCGCCGCGTGAAGGAGGAGCCGGCCTCGCACCCGCACCACCGCGGCGTCCAGATCAGACACCGTCTTTGTCGCCGTCGCACTGCCACTGCCTCGCCGTCAAGGAGGAGTTGTCGACCGCGATCAAGAAAGCGCGGGGCCGCCACCTCCACTACCTCGGCGATCCCTCGGGCTCGAGGCCCGTTGTATCTGAGGCAGAGCACACGGCTCGGCAGTAGGAGCCGTACGACCGGCACAATGCCATTCGCCACTCTGCGTTCGCCAAGAGCGACGTGGTGCCGGATTGAGTCCGCAACGACCAAGACCTCGCCGCCGCGTGGGCGCTTGACCACTCTATGACCACTGCGGAGACGACCACCAGGCGTCACCGCCGCCTTGATGGCGAGCTCGCCAAGATCGCCGAGGAGTGGTCGCTTAGCGAATGCTCCGCCAATGTCGGTCGCGGCAAAGTCGCCGCTAGGGCTCCGAAGGCCAAGTAGATAGTGGTCGTGGCGGCACTCCACACGGTGCAGCAGGAGGCAGAGCGGCTCCTCCGCGAGCGGCAGGCAGCCACCGGACAAGGCTGCCGCGGCTCTCTGGCGTCCTACCGTCGTTGGAAGGACGACGACGATGACAACGAAGATCGGATGGAGAATATTAAACCAAAAATAAATGGCAATAATTACTCCTATTTGGCCCGTTTAAAAAACTGAGAAGAGCCAACCACTATGTAGATCCTTTTTTTACGAATCACTATGTCGGTTTTCCATGTCATTAATTCGTTAATATCATTACTGTCGAGGATATACCCCGCGGTATGACCCGGCCGGAAGTATGACCCGGCCAGACTTGGCGCTTCACCGATAACCCGAGGGAGGACTGGCGATTCACGGGACTGGCGGCTCACTGGTCAGACGACTCATGGATGACCCCGACGGTGGGTCACACAGAAGACTAGGCCTAAGGCCCAGTAGGCCGGCTCATATTATGGTAGGCCGGCTTAAGACAGAAGGCATGAGGAATATTTCCTTTACGAGGAAGCAAGACTCGTACTTGTATCCGACTTGTAATAGAGAATAAGTTAGTTCTAATCCTAATAGGACTCCACATGTAACCCGCCCCTCTAACTTATATAAGGAGGGGCAGGGCTCCCCAAAGGAGGATAGGGAACAAGAAACAAGATCTAGGGCTAGACACAAAGAGCCGGCTTACCGGCGACTCTCTCGTGATCATAATGAGACCTAGCCACAAACAGCATGTAGGGTTATTACCGGATGATGTTTCCTAGGGCCCGAAGCTGTCTAAATCCTCGTCTTGTGTGTTACGTCTCTCAATTCCGCTCAACCCCTTCAAGCTACCACATAGATGCGTTGGCCTCGCGACTAAGTCCTTTCATGAGGATATCTGCCGTGACAAAACCACGACAGTTGACGCCCACCGTGGGGCTCGCGCACGGTGGTGTTGAGTTCTTGGAGGGATCTCCCTAGGGATCGAGGAGTTTGCAATTTTCCGGCTGAACAAGAGCCGGCGTGGAAGAATTCACACCAATTATGAGATCATTAGTCAAGATTGAAAAGTGGTCAGCGGTAACGCCGATGAGATTGAGTTCAAGGGAATTTAGGGTTTTGCGTTCTTCTGTATGTCGCCGACGCGACACGATGCGTCGAATCCGAATCCAAGAACAGTTTTTTGGCAGTTGCAGTCATAGGTCACCGAGACCGACAAAAAGGTGTGCTGCAGCCGCCGTACGCACAGATCGTATAAACCGCCGTATACACCAAACAAATCCAGAGGCATGCGCTGCTGGGACTACTTGTGTCAGACATCAAATCACACGGAGACAAAGACCCGAACCCGAGAATAAATATAACTTAACGCCGGAAACGGCAAGAGTTGGAGTACAAATAGGGAAAGTTACATCCGGGGTGTTACATCAACCCCTTTGGGTCCGACGTGGATCGTATTCGAATCAGCGTCGTTAAACAACTCTCAAGGTCATTTGGGGGCTTCCTGTTCAAACATAGGTCATATTCGAACCAAAGAGAACATAGCTGTCGATACCCTCTTGATCGGCATCGCCAAAGCCACTGGGGGCTATATGACCGTATTCGAATCTTAGCTTAACCCCTTTGAAACGGTTTACTGATCGTATCTGAATCAGAAGCCTCAAAAAGTTTTATTCTGTCTTTGGTAAAGTTTATTGCAGCCACAATTACTTAACTTGAGACCTTTTTGGGATTATATCTCAAATATATATAAGTGTTTTATGCTTAACCCGGCTTGAGTTTTGACTATAAGTCGCCAGTTTATGACAATCATCATCTATGTGGAAGCATTGGCTTCTAAGGATTGGGTTATCACCCTTACTGCACAGGTTATGTAAGCCGGCAGTACAAATTCAAAATCACGATGGTTATATGCGAGATATTATGACCCGCCCTGGTTTTGACGCTAAGTCGCCAGGGCATATGTTGTTTAAACTCTCTGCAGGATTTGCAGAAATATGACATATAAATGATTATCCGTTCTGGATTTTTCTCAAAAGGCTATAAGCCGTCGGGTCATGAAAATTCCGGTTTACAATGAAGGCGTATTGAATCGCCATCGGCCAAGAGCCGCTGGGTATTTAAACTCCGGATTTACTTGTCAACAGATAAGGTATTTGAAATCTTTAAATAGCCAAACTTGGCTGGATTTTCGTTATGATATTGAATGATTGAGGTTTTCAAACCGGGTTATTCAAATCTTTAATAGCCAACATGGCTGGATTTTCATGATGATATTGAATGATTGAGGTTTTCATACCGGATTATATTATTCAAATCTTGAATAGCCAACATGGCTGGATTTCTATTATGATTATCAATAACCAGTATTATGATTGAGGTTTTCAATGTCGCTTTAGCGCAACAGCTATTATCTTTATCAATGGGCATGATTTATTTTACAATGGAGGAAATAGTTCCGAGTCGCTGCAGGCTTACGACCCGGCACTTAGGGGCTACATTATTCAGATTGGGATTATATCAAATATGCAAGTCCCATGTCACTGCCAGTATGCACCATGGCACTTGGGGGCTAATGCAAAGTCATTTTTTGCTCAACTTGTTGAAGACCCGACTCATCACATTCTAAATGAGCCGGCCCTTGGGGGCTACCAATTGCTCCTGTCAAAAATTCAAGGTACACAAGCCTTAATCCATTATATTGAAAGATCCACTACTCAGTTGGTAGAGTACAAAGCTTTTAACCTTGTGGACGTGGGTTCAAGCCCCATGGTGGAGATTACATCATATGATGTTATTATTAATGAAGTATATAAAGTCCCAGCTTAGTATTATCTTACTGAGCCAGCCCTTGGGGGCTACACGTTGCTGTTCAAGTCTACATGATCATATCTACAAAGTCCCTGCTCATTATTGCATAATGACCCGGCACTTGGGGGCTACACTGGTTGAAGTTTTCATGAGCATAAAGCAATTACAAGTCCTAGGTTGTTGCAAGCATGACAACCCAACACTTGGGGGCTACATGTGTGGAGTATTCAGTTTATATGATTGAGATGAATAAACCGGATTTCTTCAAAGTTGCAACATTTATTGGATCAAGTCTTAAACCATCACTTTGTTCTGCTCAAGACTTGGGGGCTACAGGTAATATGGATATAAGGGAGAAAAATCTTCAAATTATTAGTTTTGAGCAAATCAGGAGGATCAATTACATAAACCAGTGTCAACAACAATTATGACCCGGCATCATCTGTTTTATAATCCAGCAGTTTTTGGTAATGATAAACCGGCAACTTTTACATCTTCAAGCCGGCTGAATATCAGATGAGTATTTGAAGACCAAAATTATTTAACCCAGCGCCTTGGAAGCCGACTCAAGTGGATTATTCTTCACAATATTTTTCTGTGAGAAACCAACATCAGCAAATTGAGTATGAAGCTAGCTTATTTGACCCGGATTTTCTAGATGAAGGAAATGACATTTGGACTTAAGGATAATCAGGTCCCGTCTCAGGAGAATATTTAACCCGGAGCACAAGGAATTAAGGATGATCAGGTGCCGGCGTACAAGAATTTTTAACCCGGAACACAATCTGTCAAAGTTGTTCTTGTGTTTGTTTTACAGGATCAGTTTAACATGGATAAATCCAAATTAAACCGGGGGCTAATGTCGGGGATATACCCCGCGGTATGACCCGGCCGGAAGTATGACCTGGCCAGACTTGGCGCTTCACCGATAACCCGCCGGAGGACTGGCGATTCACGGGACTGGCGGCTCACTGGTCAGACGACTCATGGATGACCCCGACGGCGGGTCACACATAAGACTAGGCCCAAGGCCCAGTAGGCCGGCTCATATTATGGTAGGCCAGCTTAAGACAGAAGGCATGAGGAATATTTCCTTTACGAGAAAGCAAGACCCGTACTTGTATCCGACTTGTAATAGAGAATAAGTTAGTTCTAATCCTAATAGGACTCCACATGTAACCCGCCCCTCTAACTTATATAAGGAGGGGCAGGGCTCCCTAAAGGAGAATAGGGAACAAGAAACAAGATCTAGGGCTAGACACAAAGAGCCGGCTTACCGGCGACTCTCTCGTGATCATAATGAGACCTAGCCACAAACAACATGTAGGGTTGTTACCGGATGATGTTTCCCGGGGCCCGAAGCTGTCTAAATCCTCGTCTTGTGTGTTGCGTCTCTCAATTCCGCTCAACCCCTTCAAGCTACCACATAGATGCATTGGCCTCGCGACTAAGTCCTTTCATGAGGACATCTGCCGTGACAAAACCACGACAGTTGGCGCCCACCGTGGGGCTCGCGCACGGTGGTGTTGAGTTCTTGGAGGGATCTCCCTAGGGATCGAGTTTGCAATTTTCCGGCTGAACAAGAGCCGGCGTGGAAGAATTCACACCAATTATGAGATCATTGGTCAAGATTGAAAAGTGGTCAGCGGTAACGCCGATGAGATTGAGTTCAAGGGAATTTAGGGTTTTGCGTTCTTCTGTATGTCGCCGACGCGACGCGATGCGTCGAATCCGAATCCAAGAACAGTTTTTTGGCAGTTGCAGTCATAGGTCGCCGAGACCGACAAAAAGGTGTGCTGCAGCCGCCGTACTCACAGATCGTATAAACCGCCGTATACACCAAACAAATCCAGAGGCAGGCGCTGCTGGGAGGCAGAAATCACATATTTGACCTGAGGTCCAAATCAAATCACAAACTGACCTCGTTCCGAAAAAATTTCACTCCGCTGACCCTTTCGTGTGGCGCCCGACAGCTGGGCGCCACACACTACTATGCAGCGCCTCTATCTTGGGTGTCGCACCTCGTGCCAGCGTGGCAGCCCTGGTCCAGTTGCGGCCCCATAGACAACACTGCAGCGCCTCAGACTTAGGCGCCACACTTGTAATGTGCAGCGCCTAGCTCTTGGGCGCTGCACAGTGAGTTAAAGCGCATCGGCCCAGCCCGGCCAGGCAGTTCTTCCCCCTCTCCGCTCTCTGGACAGAGAGTAGCGGCGGCGCCCCCATCGAATCCCCCCCACATCCCTCTCAGATCTGAAGATTTGATCCGTGGATTCGACCTCCAATCCATCCTACTAGGTAAACTCCTCTCTTCCCTTTCTTTTCCTCCGTAAATTTGTTGCCATTTTAGAGATTTGTCCAAGATTTGACGGAACCCTTGATTTGCTTGATTTAGGATGTGTAGTCATAGTGTGTAACGCCCCGGACACACCCTCCGGTGGTCGTTACTCCCGGCGGGATCTAGACTGGCCCCACAGATCAATACTAGTCTTTTCTGCGCACTTTGTCCTCACTCGTGCGCACCCGGGAGCAACTTCCCGGTCGGTCACCCATCCTGACACTACTCCAAGCTGAGCACGCTTAACTTTGGAGTTCTGTCCGAATGGGCTCCCGGAAAAGAAGGAATTCCCTATTGATATGAGTAGTCTATCATCCCTAATAAGCCAGGCTATCACATACACCCCCACTCAGAGGAACCGACGTCCTCGTCGGGCCACAGGAACGTTCCTTCTTGGCACAAACGGCTGTGCTTCCAGTCCGGTACATGTGCCATGCCGGGTGCCACGACGGGTCACAAACGTCATGAACAACATGACCACACACCTGTCCGCAACCATCCTTGTAACCGCGAGGGTCGGCTCTGATACCAACTTGTAACACCCTCGATGCGACTATAGCTCCCACGTGTCGAGGCACGACTTAGAGACATAATCGCATTGAAGGCATATGTCTCAAGTTAGGCAATCTTCACAACATCCCATGTAATATAAATAATAAAGGGGAGATAACATAGTTGGCTTACACTCGCCACGTCAATCAAGTACATAAATAACATTACATCATCCAAACACTCATGGCCCGACTACGACGCCAAAATAAAAGAGAACCCAACATGCAACAACGGTCCCGTTCACCCCCAACTGGGCACCACTACTGATCATCGGGAAAAGAAACATAGTAACATTGAGAGTCTTCGTCGAACTCCCACTTGAGCTCATACGCGTCTCCTGGAGCGGATTCATCAGGCCCTGCATCTGGTGTAATAGTAATCTGTGAGCCATAGGGACTCGACAATCTCGCACCCTCCCGATCAAGACTATTTAAGCTTATAGGTAAGGCAAGGTAAAATATGAGTGGAGCTGCAGCAAGCGACTAGCAAGTATGGTGGCTAACTTATTCGCAAAAGAGAGCGAGAAGAGGAGGCAAAGCGCGAGCGAGAAACTAGAGAGCAACCTACGCAAACATTACTCCAACACCGTGTCCGCTTCCCGGACTCCGCCGAGAAGAGGCCATCACGGTAACACACTCAGTTGATTCATTTTAATTAAGTTAAGGTTCAAGTTATCTACAACCAGACATTAACAAATTTCCATCTGCCCATAACCGCGGGCACGGCTTTCGAAAGTTCAAATCCCTGCAAGGGAGTCCCAACTTAGCCCATGACAAGCTCTCGTCAACGAAGGAATAGACCTCCTCCCAAGGCGTTCCGATCAGACTCGGTATCTCGGCTACTCAAGACACTTCGACAGGTTAAAACAAGACCAGCAACACCGCCTGAATGTGCCGACAAATCCCGATAGGAGCTGCACATATCTCTTTCTCAGGGCACACTCAGATGAACACTCTATATGATAGCCTAGCTTATTAGGGATGATAGACTACTCATATCAATAAGGAATTCCTTCTTTTCTGGGAGCCCATTCGGACAGAACTCCAAAGTTAAGCGTGCTCAGCTTGGAGTAGTGTCAGGATGGGTGACCGACCCGGAAGTTGCTCCCGGGTGCGCACGAGTGAGGACAAAGTGCGCAGAAAAGACTAGTATTGATCTATGGGGCCAGTCTAGATCCCGCCAGGAGTAACGACCACCGGCGGGTGTGTCCGGGGCGTTACAAGTTGGTAATCAGAGCCTTCCCCGACCTTAGGAGCCCCATTGCTTGATCGTTATTAGCGGCCAAGTTGTGTCTAGAAAAATGTTTTGAGTCATTTAGGAATTATATATCGGAGAGTTTAGGAATTCTTTTTACTTCCCAGTCTCCTCATCCCTCTGGTAAGGCATCCTGACGTAGAGTTTTGACTCTTCTCTTCTCAAATTTCACTAAAAAAATTTTAGGATCACGCGTGTATCTTGGAATCGTTCCGATGGTTTTATGATGTGAACATTGTCTTGGTGCCTCCTGTCAGGGGTTTAGTGGAAGTGTCCCGGGGAGTTGAGCTCTGAGGTGTTGTCATCATAATTTTATCGTTGCAGTTCTGGAATACCTGAGTTTAGTACGCCGACATCAAAAATCTCTTTTATGCAGTTCGTTGGTGAGATAACCTCGATGCCACCCAGTACTGGGGCGGGAGGTCGGGAGTATCGCCATAACTTGTATAACGAATGCTTTTCGAAGGTTGAGGTAGATGGTTTCTGAAAGTTTCTTGGTTATTTGTTGAAGGATGGATACAGCTAGATGTAGGATTTGCTAGTTTGGGTGAGATATTATGCTTCCGCTGTATCCCCAACACCTGATTGCATAACCGGAAAGGTTCGGGAGTTTCATAGGTGGGAATTCTAGTAGCTCTAGTTCTTCTTCCACGGATATTGGTTTGAGATTGGGATTTCTTACCGATTATTCGTTCTTGATCCGTACCTTGTTGATTTATTTCTCTACCTTAATTCTACGTGGCTTCTCAATTTATGGATATGTGACCATTTCAAGAGGAATGCATTCGTTCATTTTGTTCGGATGTGAAGACTATATGTTGCAATTTCATTCCGTTGGATTCAGCTTCAATAATTGTCTATCAATGTGCTAATGGTGGTCAACCTCTTCAGGATGGCTCCTCCAACGCGCACGACTCTGAATCCTGATCCTCCACCACCTCCACCTCCTCCGGAGGCATGACAAGTTGTGATGGCCGCAACCAATGCAAACACACAGTTGATCATGCAAATTCTTTAAGAGCGCAATCAAGGCAGCCAAGGGAATCAAGGCAGCAATCAGAATCACTTTGCTACACTCAACCAGTTCCTTGCTAACGGGCCAAAGACTTTCAGCAATTGTGTTGAGGCAACCGATGCTGACGATTGGCTTGTGGATCTGTGCAAGCATTTCGAGTGCAGTAACGTCAGGCCTGAGGACTTTATCAAGTTCGCTTCCTTCCAACTCAAAGATCAAGCTGCAGAATGGTTCCAGCAGTACAAGGACTCCAGAGGTGGACCTGTTATCACTTGGGATGATTTCTGCCGAGATTTCCGAGCTCATCATATTCCCCAGAGTGTGGTTGAAAGCAAGCGTGAGGAATTCCGCAACCTGAAGCAAGGCTCTTTGTCTGTCTATGGCTACAACAAGTTGTTCCAGAAGCTCGCCCGCTTTGCCAAGCAGGACGTCCCTAATGAGAAGAGCATTATATACCAGTTCAGGGGTGGTCTCAGAGAAGAAATTCAGCTAGCTCTTGTTCTCTTTGAGCCCTTGAGGTACGATGAGTTCTACAACATGGCACTGAAACATGAGGCTGCTCAGTTGAGGTGTGATGCTTCCAAGAAGCGAGTCAGAGATGCTACTCCTTCTTCCTCTACTCAAGTGGCCAAGCAGCAGAAGTATTGGCTTCCTCCTCCTCCGTTCCGTCAGCCGTATCAGCAGAAGAGCAAAGATGGCAGTGGTTCTTCCCACCCACCCAACCCTGGCTTTCAGAACAAGACTTCGTCTCAAGCTCCAAGATCGAGTGCTCCGTATCACTGTCCGCTTATAGAGGTCATGTGCAACAAGTGCCAACAGAAGGGTCACTATGCCAACAAGTGTTTCAACTAGAGGCGTCTTCCTCCTCCTCCTCCTCCTGTCAGATCGACAAGTACAGCTGTGGTCAAGCATAACCCCAAGCACGCCAAGGTTAATTTGCTGAATGCAGCTCAGGCAGAGGACTCACCAGATGTGATTATGGGTAACCTTCCTGTTAACGATATTCCAGCTAAAGTTCTTTTTGACACTGGTGCATCGCTTTCTTTTATTTCAACTCCATTTGTGGCCAAGCATGATTTTGTGACCGAAAGGATTCCTGTTCCGTTGAAGATTGTGTTTCCGGGCAAGCAAATGACTTCTAACAATTGTGTCCCGGATGTCTCTATCACGTTGGGCGACTACAAGTTTCTCTCTTATCCGGTGGTTCTTGGTAACTCGGATATTGATCTTATTCTCGGAATGGATTGGCTTACTAAGCACAAGGCACATATTGATTGTGCAGCCAGGCAGATTCAATTGACTCATTCGTTTGAGGATGTAATTGTCTTTGCCGCTCGTGATGATACTATCTGTCTGTTTTCTCTCAATGAGAAGGGCGAACTCGATGCCATCTCGCAAATTCCAGTCGTTTGCGAATATCAAGACGTCTTTCCAGAAGAGCTTCCAGGAATGCCTCCGCACCGTCCAGTTGAATTCGTTATTGATCTTGAGCCTGGTACAGAACCTGTGTGCAAGCGTCCTTACAAGCTCGGACCTGAAGAGTTGAAGGAGCTGAAGAAGCAACTCGATATTCAAGAGAAAATGGGTCTCATCCGGCCTAGTTCTTCTCCGTGGGGTTGTGGTGTTCTTTTTGTGAAGAAGAAGGATGGAACGGACCGACTTTGTGTTGATTACCGTCCAGTGAACAAGAAGACCATCAAGAACAAATACCCACTTCCCAACATCAATGAGCTGTTCGAACAACTCAAAGGTGCCCAAGTATTCTCCAAGCTTGATCTTCGTATGGGTTATCATCAGATTCGAATTCATGAGCAAGATATTCCCAAGACGGCTTTCAGGACAAGCTTTGGTTCATATGAATACACTGTCATGTCTTTTGGCCTCGTCAACGCTCCTCCGATGTTCTCTCGCATGATGAACTTCATCTTCAATGCCTACACCAATGACTTCGTTTTGGTCTATCTCGACGACATTCTGTTTTTCTCGGAGAACAAGGAAGATCATGCCAAGCACTTGCGTTTGGTTCTTGATAAGCTCAGAGAACATCAGTTCTACGCCAAGTTCTCCAAGTGTGAATTTTGGCTTGATGAGGTTCTTTATCTTGGTCATATCATCTCTGCCAAGGGCATTGCCGTGAATCCTGAGAAGGTGTCTGCAATTGTGAATTGGGAACCTCCTCAGAATGTGAAGCAACTCCATAGTTTCCTCGGTCTCGCAAGCTATTGCCGAAGATTCGTTGAAAACTTTTCTAAAATCGCGAAGCCTCTCTCAAATCTTCTTCAGAAGCACGTCAAGTACGTTTGGTCTCCGGAGTGTGACATTGCTTTCAACACTTTGAAAGAGAAATTGATCAATGCTCCAGTTCTGACTCCGCCTGATGAATCCAAGCCGTACGAGGTCTTTTGTGATGCCTCTCTCCAAGGTCTTGGCGCAGTATTGATGCAAGAGAAGAAAGTTGTTGCTTATACACCTCGCCAGTTGAAGCCTAATGAGAAGAACTACCCCACTCATGATCTCGAGTTGGCGGCAGTTGTGCATGCTCTTTTGACTTGGAGACATCTTCTATTGGGAAGAAAAGTGGACATTTTCACTGATCACAAAAGTCTCAAGTACATCTTCACTCAGCCTAATCTCAACCTCAGGCAAACTCGATGGGTCGAAATGATTCAAGAGTATAATCCGAGTATTGAGTATACTCCAGGCAAGGCCAATGTGATTGCTGACGCATTGAGCAGGAAAGCTTATTTCAACAGTCTGATTCTTAAGCCTTATCAACCCGAGCTTTGTGAAGCTTTCCGCAAACTTAATCTGCAAGTTGTTCCTCAAGGTTTCCTCGCCAACCTTCTAGTCTCTCCTACCTTGGAAGACCAGATTCGCCAAGCCCAGCTTCTTGATGCTATGGTGAAAAGGGTAAAGATTGGGATTGCCAACAGTTAACCCAAGTACAAGTGCTACCGCCTTGATGACAAGGACACTCTTTTCTTCGAGGATCGTATTGTGGTACCCAAAGGTGACCTTCGTAAAGTGATTATGAACGAGGCTCACATTTCTCTCCTCTCCATCCACCCTGGGAGCACGAAGATGTATCAGGACCTCAAGCAAGCTTATTGGTAGACTCGAATGAAGCGCGAGATCGCTCAATTCGTGAATGAATGTGATGTCTGCAGAGGAGTGAAGGCAGAACACCAAAGGCCAGCAGGTCTCCTCCAACCTCTTGCCATTCCAGAATGGAAGTTTGACCACATTTAAATGGACTTCGTGATTGGGTTTTCAAAGTCCAAGCGTGGCAATGATGCTATATTCGTTGTCATCGACAAACTCACCAAAGTGGCTCACTTTCTTCCTATCAAAGAGTCGATCACTGCAGCTCAATTGGCGGAACTCTATACCTCTCGTATTGTCTCTCTGCACTGTATTCCACAAGTGATCTCTTCAGACCGTGGCAGCATCTTTACATCGAAGTTTTGGGATTCTTTCCAGAAGGCCATGGGCACTAACATCCGCTTCAGCACAGCTTTCCATCCTCAAACAAGCGGTCAAGTCGAGCGTGTCAACCAGATTCTTGAAGATATGCTCAGGGCTTGTGTGATCTCCTTCGGCATGAAGTGGGAGGATTGTCTTCCTTATGCTGAATTCTCCTACAACAACAGTTTTCAAGCAAGTTCGGGCAAGGCCCCATTTGAAATTCTGTAAGGCAGGAAGTGCCGTACCCCTCTCAACTGGTCTGAAACTGGTGAACGTCAGCTTTTGGGTAATGACTTAATCACAGAGGCAGAGGAGATGTGCAAAGTCATTCATGATAACCTCAAAGCAGCCCAATCCCTTCAGAAGAGCTACTATGATAGTAAGCACCGTGATTTGGCTTTCGAGATCGGAGATCATGTTTACCTCCGTGTCTCTCCTATGAAAGGTACTCGTCGCTTCGGTATCAAAGAGAAGCTTGCCCCTAGATACGTGGGACCTTTCATGATTGTCAGCAAGAGAGGCGACCTCGCCTATCAACTCGAGCTTCCTTCAAACTTTGCAAATGTTCATGATGTGTTCCATGTCTCTCAGCTTCGAAAGTGCTTCAAGACTCCTGACCGCACCGTCAACTTCGAGGACATTGAGCTCCAAGAAGATCTCTCCTATCGTGAGCACCCAGTTGCTATTCTTGAAGAGACTGAACGCAAGACTCGCAACAAATCAATCAAAATTCTCAAAGTCAAGTGGTCACACCATTCCGACCGTGAAGCTACCTGGGAACGCGAGGATCACCTCCGTTCTGAGTACCCGACGTTCTTTCAGTCCTAGATCTCGGGACGAGATCCTTTCGTAGTGGTGGAGTGTTGTAACACCCCGGATATAACTTTCCCAATTTGTACTCCAACTCTTGCCGTTTCCGGCGTTAACTTATTTTATTTCCTCGGGTTCGGGTTCTTTGTCTCCGTGTGTTGTTGTCGTTGTCATGCATCTCATATCATGTCATCATGTGCATTGCATTTGCATACGTGTTCGTCTCATGCATTCGAGCTTTGTTGTCCGTTTTGCATTCCGGCGCTTCGTTCTCCTCCGGTGGTCATTTCTAGCTTTCTTTCGTGTGTGGGGATTAAACATTTCCCGATTGGACCGAGACTTGCCAAGCGGCCTTGGTTTACTACTGGTAGACCACCTGTCAAGTTTCGTATCATTTGGACTTCGTTTGATACTCCAACAGTTAACCGAGGGACCAAAAAGGCCTCGTGTGTGCTGCAGCCCAACACCCCTCCAATTTGGCCCAAAACCCACCAAACTCTGCTCCATCATCTAGAGCGTTTGATCATGATCGCGTGGCCAAAAACCACACCTCATTTGGACTCTCCTAGCTCCCTCTATGCCTATAAATAGACCCCCCCTGAAATTTCGGATCTCCTTCTCCCCCGAAACCCTAAAATCCGCTCCGCCGTCAGCCGGACACGTCCGCCGCCGCCGGACAAAGCAGCCGCCGCCCCCACGCCCAATCAGATCGTGCCAAGTGGCCCCGCCCAGCCTCCTCCGCCGCCAGCCCGGGGCGGGCCCTCCCTGGCCCGCATCGCCCGCCGCCCGCGTCCGCGCGTGGGAGCTGCGCCCATGCCGGCCTGCCTCTTCGCCGCTCCACCGCCCGCCGGCACCGGCCTCCTCGCTGCTTCGCTCTGCCGCCTCGTCGCCGGCGAGCTCGCCCGAGCCCGCCGCACCACCGCGCCGCCTCGCCGGAGCTGCGCGCCGGCCGCCACCGCCCCGCCCCTCGACGGCCGAACCACCACCTCGCCTCCCCGCCTCTCCTTCGGCTCCGGCGAGCTCCATCCCCGCCGTGAACAGTACCCGCCACCGCCTCGGTTCGCGCGCCGGTCAAACCCTAGATCTGAGGGTTTTTTTCTAAGTCCCTGATATTTTCAGTCCAAGTGCTCATGTTCGTAGCCCCGTAACTTTGCATCCGTAGCTCCGATTCATGCATATAGCATATCAAAATGTTCATCTCAGAGAGTACATCATTCCATTCCATTGCATCATTTTCATTTGAGCTCATCTTGATGCCCGAAATGCTGTTAGAATAGGGCTACTTGAGTTAATTGTCAGATCTGCTGCTCCGTTTAGCTTTTTGTCATTTTTGCCATGATTAATGTGTGCATGATATGCCCTGATGCTCTACATGTGTTTTGTTAAGGGTTTTGTAATCTTTCCAGAGGTGCAACCCATGCATTTTTGTGATGTGTGTGATGACTTGTGCAAGCTTACAAAGTGGTGCACTTGCTAATTCTGTTTTCAGGGACTTAGTAATTTCACCAAGTCCTGGAGCTGTTTATCTCATGATGCCATATGTTCATGTTGTTTCCTAGTGATCCGTGCCTCTTTTGAGGATGATCAGTAAGGATGTTTTGTTATTATTATAGTGCTCTATCCATCCATGTCTTTGTTTACAATTATGGAGCACCCTAGCTTGAGTCAATCGAGCTCTACTTTTGCTACTTTGTGAATCTGGGCAGATTGTCAACTTGTTTGCAATTTTGCCGGTGATGTTGTAATTGATCCATGCATGATATGCTTTTGTTCTTGCCATGTATAGCTTGCATTTTGTGCCTTCTTGATGGATGTATGCTTGTCTTGCCATGAATTGCACCGTAGTAAGTGCATCAAGCTCGTAAATATGCCTACTTGAGCTATATTTCAGCTTGCTCCAGTTTTCACTAAGTATGAAAACTGATTATGTTTTTGCTATGTTCGCGTGCTTGCACTTGTATTTTCTGATCCCTTTTGGCTCAAGGTCACTAAGGAACTTTTGTTAAGCTCTTTGAGTGGCTCCATGCCATGCTTTACTTTGCCATGATCAGATCCTATAGCATGTAGTTTTGTTGCTCCGAAGAGTGCTATCTGATCTGAAATTCCAGACAAGTGTTAATTTCACTAAGTCTGAGATATGTTTGCCATATGCATTTTTGCCATGCTTGTTTGAACCTGTTAATGGATGAATTGGCCGTAGCTCAGTGCTAGACTTTTGTTAAGAATCTTGAATGCATCCCTGCCATGTATTTTGTTGTCATGTTTGGGTGCTGTAGCATGTTCATCTCATTGCTTTTAGATGCCTACTTGCCGTAAATCGCAGACCGGTGTCATTTTTGAATCGCTTGCCATTTCCAAACCGTAACTCCGATTCCGGCGTTCTTTATATCGTTTTCAAGCGATTTCATCTCATCTTTCCAGTGGCACATTTGGATTTCCAAGTTGAGGCCAGGTTCATGCATTTCCTGTCATATCTTGCATTTTGCATCCCGCATCGCATTCCGCATAGCATATCATCATTGCATCATATTGCTTGGTCTTGCACGTGGTTGATTGTATCCTTATTGCTTGTTTGTCTTGTTTGGGTAGAGCCGGGAGACGAGTTTGCTAATGAGGAGCCCGTTGAGTTTGCTTTCGAGGATCCAGTCAACTCTGACAACTGTGCAGGCAAGATGATCATACCCTCTAAATCACTACTATCTTTGCTATGCTAATTTGCTCGCTCTTTTGCTATGCCATTGCTACGATGCCTACCATTTGCTTGCAAGCCTCCCAAATTGCCATGTCAAACCCCTAACCCACCATTGTCCTAGCAAACCGTTGATTGGCTATGTTACCGCTTTGCTCAGCCCCTCTTATAGCGTTGTTAGTTGCAGGTGAAGATTGGAGGCCGTTCCTTGTTGGAACATTTATTTACTTGTTGGGATATCATTATATTATCTTGCTATCTTAATGCATCTATATACTTGGTAAAGGGTGGAAGGCTCGGCCTCTCGCCTAGTGTTTTGTTCCACTCTTGCCGCCCTAGTTTCCGTCATATCGGTGTTATGTTCCCGGATTTTTGCGTTCCTTACGCGGTTGGGTTATAATGGGAACCCCTTAATATTTCGCCTTGATTAAAGCTTTTCCAGCAATGCCCAACATTGGTCTTACCATTTTCCACCTGGCCTTTTTTCCCTTGGGTTTCTGGAGCCCGAGGGTCATCTTATTTTAAACCCCTCCGGGCCAGTGCTCCTCTGAGTGTTGGTCCAAATAGAGCCACTTGCAGCGCCACCTCGGGGCAACTTGAGGGCTGGTTTTAGTTGTACGTAGTGTTCATCTGAGTGTGCCCTGAGAAAGAGATATGTGCAGCTCCTATCAGGATTTGTCGGCACATTCGGGCGGTGTTGCTGGTCTTGTTTTAACCTGTCGAAGTGTCTTGAGTAACCGATATACCGAGTCTGATCAGAACGTCTTGGGAGGAGGTCTATTCCTTCGTTGACCGTGAGAGCTTGTCATGGGCTAAGTTGGGACTCCCTGCAGGGGTTTGAACTTCCGAAAGCCGTGCCCATGATTATGGGCAGATGGAAATTTGTTAATGTCCGGTTGTAGATAAGTTGAACCTTAACTTAATTAAAATGAATCAACTGAGTGTGTTACCGTGATGGCCTCTTCTCGGCGGAGTCCGGGAAGCGGACACAGTGTTAGAGTAATGTTTGCGCAGGTTGCTCTCTAGTTTCTCGCTCGCGCTTTGCCTCCTCTTCTCGCTCTCTTTTGCGAATAAGTTAGCCACCATACTTGCTAGTCGCTTGCTGCAGCTCCACTCATATTTTACCTTGCCTTACCTATAAGCTTAAATAGTCTTGATCGGAAGGGTGCGAGATTGTTGAGTCCCTGTGGCTCACAGATTACTATTACACCAGATGCAGGGCCTGATGATTCCGCTCCAGGAGACGCGTATGAGCTCAAGTGTGAGTTCGACGAAGACTCTCAACGTTACTATGTTTCTTTTCCCGATGGTGCCCAGTTGGGGGTGAACGGGACCGTTGTCGCATGTTGGGTTCTCTTTTATTTTGGCGCCGTAGTCGGGCCATGAGTGTTTGGATGATGTAATGTTATTTATGTACTTGATTGACGTGGCGAGTGTAAGCCAACTATGTTATCTCCCCTTTATTATTTATATTACATGGGATGTTGTGAAGATTGCCTAACTTGCGACATATGCCTTCAATGCGATTATGTCTCTAAGTCGTGCCTCGACACGTGGGAGCTATAGTCGCATCGAGGGTGTTACATAGTGGTAGTACCGTAGTGTTGTTGCTTAGTTCACAATATATAGTTCTTGTTAGTGAAACCCCAGATTGTTTTGTTTATATATATATATATATATATATATATATATATATATATATATATATAAATGAGATGCCTATTTATATAGATAACAATGAGATGTTGAGTTTTGTAGAGATATATGATCTGTTTTTTAGATATATATTAGATGTTGATTTTATTTGAAATATTAGATGTTGAGTTTATTTGAACACATATGACATATTCATTGTGTGAGAAGGAGATGTTGAGATTCTTGTAATTGAACACATATTAGATGTTTAGTGTATACCGATATTTGAGATGAAGATGAACTCATATATGTTTATTGTTTGAACTTTGTAAGGATGGTTTGGCTTCTCGACGATGTCTACGACACGAAACACCGGGCCTACATGATGCACGAGAAGAAGATGGTAATAACGAGTAATCTAAATATTTTGCCTTAAGTTGAAATTTACATGCCCTAAGATTTGTCATTACTTGTTTTTTGCAGAAGCTTGAACCTTTGAAGATTCGGTATCACGGGGTCTCTGGTCCTGCCATGCCTTACGATGAGCGGTACACACCGTACATCAAGCAGGCAGGACTACTCCCGTGGATTCAGTTGGTCAGCGCCTAAGGGAGGGGCGCTGCACTGTAATGTGCAGCGCCTCGGCCTTAGGCGCTGCACTATCTGCTGTTTTCATATACAAAGTGATTTTTATGTTTTGTGATTCACATAGATGGCACATAATCATATCCAAATCACATGTAGTAGTCCAAATCACATACTCATACACACATAGCAATAGAGTTGTCCAATCACATAGTCATACACAAACATTTAGCCAAAAAGACATAGTCATTTACGTCTCATATCACATAGTAGCACACATTTTGGTTCATAGAAAAGGTCATGGTCCTTGTCCCTTCTTCTTCCTCTCTTCTTCTTCTTCTTCTTCTTCTTCTTCTTCTCCCTCCTCCGACCACCAAGGGAGCTCACCTTTCGCCTCCGTGTCCTCCACCCCATTCATTGTTTCCATACCTATGAAAATATCAATATAATAGTTAGTCACACAATGCAAAATGACAACACAAGCATTGAGCCAAAAGAACAAGATCATAGTAAGTCACATACGACAATGGTCCATTGAGCCAAGTGAACATTCCTCCACCACGGCCGCCGCCAAGGCCAAGATCACCACCACTACCTCTACCACCACCACGGCCTAGACCACCACCACGGCCTCTACCGCCACCATGTCCTCTACCGCCACCACGGCCTAGACCACCACCACGGCCTCTGCCACCACCACGGCCAAGACCATCACCACGACCTAGGCCTTCACCACAGCCAAGACCATCACCACGGCCTAGGCCTTCACCACAGCCTCTACCACCACCACCACGGCCTAGACCATCACCACGGCCTAGGCCTTCACCACGGCCAAGACCATCCCCACGGCCTAGGCCATCACCACGGCCTCTACCACCACCACGACCTCTTTGTTGCCTAGTGCCTCGTTGGCTTGTTTGACTTGGTTGGCTACTCCTTGGTTGACTTGGTTGGCTATCATTTGCTTGGCTTGTGCTTGCATCATTTTTCTTTGATCTTTTTCTTGATTTGGGACAAGTTCTTGTGTTGTGTCCCCCATGACTGCAGTCCCCACAACGGGATTGCTCACGAGGCTCTTGGAATTGGCCGGTGCCGTATTCTCCACCGCCACCACGGCCCCATCCGTCCATGTCACCTCTCAGACGCTTTGTCTTACGTCTTCCCCGTCTAACGACCTTCAATTCCGGGTCCGGCCATAGTTGAACTCCATGATACTCCGGCCATTGTGATTGGTCCAAGTATGGCTGAAACTGGGGAGCCCATGTATTCTTTACCGTCATGATTGAGAACTCGGACTCCCTCACGGTAAGAGGGTGATTGACGTCCACATTCCTAACACGAGCTGCATTTAACAAGTGCGAGCATGGGAGATGAAGCAACAATGGCCTCATGCAGCTGCAATCACAGCGTGTTAGGGAGACCTTGAAAGCGCGGTCGCCGTGTTGGTGGCCATCATTTGTGGTTCCTCCAGGCTCTTTCACCTCATACTTCCACTCATTGTCATCATATAGTACAACTTCTTGGGAGTCTGCCTTTCGTGATTGAAAGTCCAACCATTCTTCAACCTTTGGTGGGAAATAGTACTTGTGCTTATCCTTGTTCTCACCAGCAATCTGCTTATCCATCTCCATTGAATACTTCAAAAAGTATCCATTCATCTTGTCAAATGTGTATTGAACTATTGCCGTCACGGGTAATGCACGTACACCCTTGAGCACCTTATTGAAGCATTCTGCCATATTGCTTGTCATTTGACCGTACCTCCGGCCATCTTCATCGAAAGCACGTGCCCACATATTCCTTTCAACAATGTTCTTACTGAGAAATTCATGACCACCGGGGTCAAGTTTCTTGTGTCTGAGCAATGCATTAAACAATGTGGCAAACCGCTTGTTGGTGAAAGCGAGACAACAATCTTGAAGATCATTGGCCAACTCCTTGATACCACATGCCCTATAGAAGTTTGCACAAAAGTGCCTCATGCACCATCGATGGTGCAACTTTCTATGTCCGGGAATGTCAACCACCACCGCATTGAGAATTCCTGGATGGCGATCCGATATGACACAAATTTCCCTTTCAGCTGGTAATACCCTTGTTCTCAATTGACGCAAGAATCACTCCCAGTTATCATTGTTCTCCACCTCAACCAAAGCAAAAGCCAAAGGCAACACCCGGTTATTGGCATCACTTGCTATTGCAACCAATAAAGTGCCCTTGTATTGTCCGGTCAAGAACGTGCCATCAATGGCGATGACGGGCCGACAATGCTCAAAAGCCCTCATGCATTGCTCAAAGGCCCAAAATGCACGGCCAAATACTCAGGCGGTCCTCCCGTTGTGAATCAATGTTTGGTGCCCATGAGGCTCAACCACGTGAACCATGCCTGGGTTTGTAGTGGCCATAGCTAACAACAACCTAGGGAGTCGGTTGTATGCTTCCTCCCAATTGCCATACAACATCTTGAATGCGGCTTGCTTTGCCTTCCATGCCTTGCCGTACTTCACCTTGTAATGAAAGATGGCTTTCACAAGGTCAATGACACTCTTGATGCTCATTGTTGGAAGTGTGGATATTTGGTTGGAAAGCCTATAAGCGATGAACTCGGACGTGAGTTGTCTGTGTTGTTGGTACACAAGCTTGCCATCCGCATTCTTGTGCCGGCACATGTGATTTGGTAGACAACTCACTATGCGCCAAGTGGGACCTCCTTTCCATGGCCTTGCACGCACAATCCATGGACAACTTGGCACTTCACATTTGACCGTGTAACGCACATTGACGTCCGAGTTGGCCACTTTATGTGGACGATAATGCGTAACCGAGTAGTTGTTGAGCCACATCTTCAATTCCAAGAAGGATTGAAACTCACAACCGGGATATATCCCGTTCTTGCCGTCTTCCAAATCATGGTGAGAACTTGGCCTAGCTCCAAGAGATATGCATTTGCCACCATCAACAACGGCTTCATCCGCGAGACTAAGATCCTTGAACAATGGTGTCTTGTGATCCCGCCCGAATACCTTCTTGAATGCTTGGGCCTCCTTCGGTGTGAACCCCTCCTCATCAACTTCTTCATCGGGACCATCGTCATCCGAGTCCGATGCATATGCACGGGAAAAAGGGATGGATTGGTCCATTATCTCTTTCACATGATATTGGTCGAGATCACCCACATTGTTGTCATGGAGATCAACTTCATTGTCATCCTCCTCGTACTCATCATTCTCCTCTTCAAAACCTTCATTTTGGTTGTTTGGAGTCAGGCTCAATGTTGGCCAATCTTGTTGCGTGAAATGAGGTTCACTCATTTGATCTTGGTTCATGGGTGGTGGAGTGCTAGCAACCAACGGGGAGGGGTTCCGGTTCAAGTCCAAATTCAAAGTAGACTCAATCTTCTTGGAGGCAAATAACTCAAGAGCCTTGTCTAGAGATTCGGCAACAGTCTCCTTGTATGCAACCCAACGTTGCTAGGAGTTCACACGCATTGTCTTCCAATGGATGTGCATTCCAAAACCAACATTATGCCTTCCCACGAACTCAACAATGTCACTTGGGTCCATCCAATTCAAATCCTTCCTCACTTGGTCCAAGAGCTCCGCATAGCTTGGACTACTCTCAAACACCATGTCAAGCTCATCCGGGTCCGGCTCAACATTGCCTTTCAAAAAGGTCTCTTTATCCACATGATGAACATAAACACATGTTCTCCCCATCCCTACAATAATAAAACACACACATATATCAAGTAAGTACTTAACAAAAAATATTTGCACAAAATACATATGCCATAACATATATATGAATTAATAACCCTAGCCCCCACTTAACAATAACCACAACCCTAACCATAGCATAACCCTAACACCAACATCAAACACACATTACTCTAACCCTAGCATACTATGAAAGCCTAACCAACCCAAATTAGCAAAGAAACATAACATGATTCAATACAAATTTGCAAATCCAAGCCAAAACTAGGGTTTCCCCAAAGTAGCAATATTTGAGCAAATGTGACAATTCCTATGGATGAAAATGAGGGGATCGAAGGAGATTACCTTAAGGGAGGGGTTGGCTTCGAAATCCACGGTCAAATACTTCGGATTTGCAAGATTTGAGAAGGATTTGAGAGGGGGAGAGGGGAAGAGAGGAGGGGCGCAAGGCTAAGGGTTTGTGTGGGGTGGGGTGTGTGGGGTGGGGGTGGGATGGGAGAGAGGATGGGCCAGTCTAAGTGGAACACAGACTGTGCAGCGCCCAAGAGCTAGGCGCTGCACATTACAAGTGTGGCGCCTAAGTCTGAGGCGCTGCAGTGCTGTCTGTGGGGCCGCAACTGGACCAGGGCTGCCACGCTGGCACGAGGTGCGACGCCCAAAAAAGAGGCGCTGCATAGTAGTGTGTGGCGCCCAGCTGTCGGGCGCCACACAAAAGGGTCAGCAGAGTGAAATTTTTTCGGAACGAGGTCAGTTTGTGATTTGATTTGGACCTCAGGTCAAATATGTGATTTCTACCCTGCTGGGACTACTTGTGTCAGACATCAAATCAGAGTTGAAGTACTACGACAAGCTGCAAACACCAGGAGAAAAGAGTTCGGAAAGACCGACCATGATTTTCTAGGCCGTGTCTTTTTCAAACTGTCAGATCATGAGTCATCCACACTGTTGCAATATCCGGATGAAGGAAAAATCGTCGGAGGTACAAATCAATTGTCAGGTACTCAAGTCCAGATACGACTCGGCGTTGCAGCGAGGTGCGAGGAGATTTAACTAATCACTGCTACTATTCATCTGAGGGAAACCCACGCATGTACATACCAAAGAAAAGTACTAAACTAGTAGGAGTAGTAGAACTACTACCCTGCCACGTAAAATCCATCATCAACTATTCTTTTGGGGAAGAGGGCCAGTACTAGTAGATCAGATGTGTCTGGTCGTTGATTATTACATCCAGCCGAGTCGGAAGAGATCAAGTACTGCTGGCGGATCGTCAGAGCAACTTTAAAAAAAAAATGGCTTTGACCCGAAAACGGAGTCGGCTACGATCCAGATTCCTCTTGCGCCCGTGACCTCGTTTTGAGGCGCCTGTCTCTGCTGCCTCGCGGAACCAGCCCGATCTAAGCCGCCCTCTGCCGCGGTCTCCTTCTGAGCTGCTGTTGTATCGCGCTGTTGCTTAAGCTGCCGCAGCGGCCTTTGAGTCGCCGGCCTAGTCACCTTGCGCTATTTCAAGCCACCCTGCACGACTACTGATTCACCGTTCACTGCTGCCATTCCGGCCCTGAGCCGGTCCTGCCATAATCAGGTGCTATTTTTCTAAATTCTTCTTTGGTATAATTAAATATCATCAATAGATTTTTTTCGAGGTATGCTATTGTATACACAGGTCAATTACCTCATGGCTAAAATATGATCCGGTCCTCGTGCGCTGTCATTGGAGGTCGAGTCGACATCCGCGCTATGTCAAATTGCTCAGCGGATGTGCGCAAACCACTGCCCCTGCGGTCCGGTCTACATCAACACGATGCGGCTGACTCGCCCGTCCGTGCAATTTATCGTGCCTGCGATTGACTCGCCCGTCCGTGCGGCTTATCGCGCCTGCAACTGACTCGCCCGTCCGCGCCGGTTTACAACGCCACGAGCGACTCACCCGTGAGTGATTTCAATTCCGCCATAGATATCATCAACTCCATGGTGGATTATTTCCGGCCTAACATATCAGGTGATGTCCATCCAAGTTTGTTTTATTACCACGTGTGGTTTTTTGTCAGAGAGCAAGTTTATCTTTGCCTTGGTCTGCAATATTGTTTATGCAGGGCAATTATTTATGACAAAAGTGATATTATACCGCGGAGATGGAGGCACACAAACATCTTGTGGCACAGGTGGTCGTCGTTACTCAACGGACTCCCGCACCGGCTTACAACGCCGTGGCCGCCTCTCGCGACCGTGCCGGCTTACAACACCGTGGCCGTCTCTCGCGACCACGCCGACTTACAACAAGGAGGACAGCTTGCCCGCCCGCACCGGCTTACAATGCCACAGCCGGTTCATCTGTCTGTGCCGCCTCAGATATTGCGGTCGTCTTTACCGTCCGCCTGTCGCGGCCTGGTCTACATCAACACATCGGGCCACATCTGTCTGCATGAGCTGTTTATTGAGTATGAGCAAGTCACTGCTTGGGAAGCCCGGTTTTCTCTTCAAACAAATTGGAGGCAAATTATCATATATTATCAACCGCCGTCTGCACTGGATGGCTCAATGGGCAGGCACACAAATCGCCGCCACTACAGTTTGGTTAAGCTTCAAACAACCAGTTGGAAGGAACCATTGGCCGAGTTGCTGACATGGCTCATACGGGATCATTTATAACCCGCCGCAATCACCTCAACCTTATGTGGATTCACATCGCGTTATCAACGCCAATGATATACACCTTCTGCTATGGTCAAATATGGAGAATCTCAAGCCAACTCTCCAAGTCATCTTGAGACTCGGGGGCTACAATGGTATGGCTCGGCAAATTTAGCCGGTTTCAATGAATTCAAAAACTCCGGGTTATTGAAGGGAAGATAACCCGGCCCCAGAGGCCACTCTTTATTGGCGAATATTTAAAGGCCGTCAGAAAAAATTTCGGCTCAAAATGAAGATTCCGGTTTAAAACATAGCTCAAGAGACATCTCTCTCCCGCAAAGCTTTGAAGCTATCAAATCCGGTTCAAAATCCGGCTCAAGGTAAATTTGTCTCTCACAAAGTTTTGAAGCTTTTAAATCTGGTTTAAAGTTCCGGTTCAAAAAGATTTAATCTCTCGCAAGTTCGAGTTCTCAGAAAAATTAAAGGTTGTCAAAAGAACTTGCTGCCATGATGCGCGGTTCAAACTTGGATATCCTGCCTTACGGCTTATCTTATTATGATCACTTGGGGGCTTCCTGCTCATCGAGCATAGCTAGCAGTACCCTTTTGATCGGCGCAATGCCAAAATTTATATGGTCACTTGGGGGCTTCCTGTTCAAACATAGGTCGTATTCGAACCAAAGAGAACATAGCTGTCGAAACCCTTTTGATTGGCATACTGCCAAACCCACTTGGTGGCTTCTTGATCGTATCCGAATCATAGCTCAACCCCCTTGGGTCCGACGTGGATCGTATTTGAATCAGCGTCGTTAAACAACTCTCAAGGTCATTTGGGGGCTTCCTGTTCAAACATAGGTCGTATTCGAACCAAAGAGAACATAGCTGTCGATACCCTCTTGATCGGCATCGCCAAAGCCACTGGGGGCTATATGACCGTATTCGAATCTTAGCTTAACCCCTTTGGAACGGTTTACTGATCGTATCTAAATCAAAAGCCTCAAAAAGTTTTATTCTGTCTCTGGTAAAGTTTATTGCAGCCACAATTACTTAACTTGAGACCTTTTTGGGATTATATCTCAAATATATATAAGTGTTTTATGCTTAACCCGGCTTGAGTTTTGACTATAAGTCGCCAGTTTATGACAATCATCATCTATGTGGAAGCATTGGCTTTTAAGGATTGGGTTATCATCCTTACTGCACAGGTTATGTAAGCCGGCAGTACAAATTCAATATCACAATGGTTATATGTGAGATATTATGACCCGCCCTGGTTTTGACGCTAAGTCGCCAGGGCATATGTTGTTTAAACTCTCTGCAGGATTTGCAGAAATATGACATATAAATGATTATCCGTTCTGGATTTTTCTCAAAAGGCTATAAGCCGTCGGGTCATGAAAATTCCGGTTTACAATGAAGGCGTATTGAATCGCCATCGGCCAAGAGCCGCTGGGTATTTAAACTTCGGATTTACTTGTCAACAGATAAGGTATTTGAAATCTTTAAATAGCCAAACTTGACTGGATTTTCGTTATGATATTGAATGATTGAGGTTTTCAAACCGGGTTATTCAAATCTTTAATAGCCAATATGGCTGGATTTTTATGATGATATTGAATGATTGAGGTTTTCATACCGGATTATATTATTCAAATCTTGAATAGCCAACATGGCTGGATTTCTATTATGATTATCAATAACCAGTATTATGATTGAGGTTTTCAAAGTCGCTTTAGCGCAACAGCTATTATCTTTATCAATGGGCATGATTTATTTTACAATGGAGGAAATAGTCCCGAGTCGCTGCAGGCTTACGACTCGGCACTTAGGGGCTACATTATTCAGATTGGGATTATATCAAATATGCAAGTCTCATGTCACTGCGAGTATGCACCATGGCACTTGGGGGCTAATGCAAAGTCATTTTTTGCTCAACTTGTTGAAGACCCGACTCATCACATTCTAAATGAGCCGGCCCTTGGGGGCTACCAATTGCTCCTGTCAAAAATTCAAGGTACACAAGCCTTAATCCATTATATTGAAAGATCCACTACTCAGTTGGTAGAGTACAAAGCTTTTAACCTTGTGGACGTGGGTTCAAGCCCCATGGTGGAGATTACATCATATGATGTTATTATTAATGAAGTATATAAAGTCCCAGCTTAGTATTATCTTACTGAGCCAGCCCTTGGGGGCTACACGTTGTTGTTCAAGTCTACATGATCATATCTACAAAGTTCCTGCTTATTATTGCATAATGACCCGGCACTTGGGGGCTACACTGGTTGAAGTTTTCATGAGCATAAAGCAATTACAAGTCCCAGGTTGCTGCAAGCATGACAACCCGGCACTTGGGGGCTACATGTGTGGAGTATTCAGTTTATATGATTGAGATGAATAAACCAGATTTCTTCAAAGTTGCAACATTTATTGGATCAAGTCTTAAACCATCACTTTGTTGTGCTCAAGACTTGGGGGCTACAGGTAATATGGATATAAGAGAGAAAAATCTTCAAATTATTAGTTTTGAGCAAATCAGGAGGATCAATTACATAAACCGGTGTCAACAACAATTATGACCCGGCATCATTTGTTTTATAATCCAGCAGTTTTTGGTAATGATAAACCGGCAAGTTTTACATCTTCAAGCCGGCTGAATATCAGATGAGTATTTGAAGACCAAAATTATTTAACCCAGCGCCTTGGAAGCCGGCTTAAGTGGATTATTCTTCACAATATTTTTCTGTGAGAAACCAACATCAACAAATTGAGTATGAAGCTAGCTTATTTGACCCGGATTTTCTAGATGAAGGAAATGACATTTGGACTTAAGGATAATCAGGTACCGTCTCAGGAGAATATTTAACCCGGAGCACAAGGAATTAAGGATGATCAGGTGCCCGCGTACAAGAATTTTTAACCCGGAACACAATCTGTCAAAGTTGTTCTTGTATTTGTTTTACAGGATCAATTTAACATGGATAAATCCAAATTAAACCGGGGGCTAATGTCGGGGATATACCCCGCGGTATGACCCGGCCGGAAGTATGACCCGGCCAGACTTGGCGCTTCACCGATAACCCGCCGGAGGACTGGCAATTCACGGGACTGGCGGCTCACTGGTCAGACGACTCATGGATGACCCCGACGGCGGGTCACACAGAAGACTAGGCCCAAGGCCCAGTAGGCCGGCTCATATTATGGTAGGCCGGCTTAAGACAGAAGGCATGAGGAATATTTCCTTTACGAGGAAGCAAGACCCGTACTTGTATCCGACTTTAATAAAGAATAAGTTAGTTCTAATCCTAATAGGACTCCACATGTAACCCGCTCCTCTAACTTATATAAGGAGGGGCAGGGCTCCCCAAAGGAGGACAGGGAACAAGAAACAAGATCTAGGGCTAGACACAAAGAGCCGGCTTACCGGCGACTCTCTCGTGATCATAATGAGACCTAGCCACAAACAGCATGTAGGGTTGTTACCGGATGATATTTCCCGGGGTCCGAAGCTGTCTAAATCCTCGTCTTGTGTGTTGCGTCTCTCAATTCCGCTCAACCCCTTCAAGCTACCACATAGATGCGTTGGCCTCGCGACTAAGTCCTTTCATGAGGACATCTGCCGTGACAAAACCACGACAATTACGCAAATCCTATTTAATGTCTAAGCCAATAAAATTAGCAATATGTAAAATAAAAATCAATGATCAGGGGGAACGAGGAGCTTCTTCCAAGCACGGTGGCTTATATATTTGGAATGCTATTTTTCTATTAGATGCCCTATATGCACCCGGACGAAGGGGGTACATCAAACCCCGCACACAACATGCATTTCAAAATCATGGTAGATCGAAGGGCCCTCGGCTGCTAACCGTTGATATAGTATATTGAAGCATATATATTCCTAAATGGGAAACGATTAGCTTCAACCGGCTGATAACCATGCCGCGTCCGCCTCCTTCAGCGATTGACACGCGTCACGTGGGCCCCCACTCCACCGATATCCTTATCACGAGCGAAACACCTCCACACTTTTCTTGCCCGTAGCCAAAACTCACTATGAGTTAATAACTTGGCCAGCGCGCTTCGCCGGTGAGCCGCACCCCTTGTTGTTGCTCGGCGTCCCTCCGCATCCGGCTAACCCATGTGTCGCCGTTGCCACTAGAGGAGCACATCAAGAAAAGCAACAGCTCGTCTAGGCTTGTCTACGACGACGACTATTCAGCGACGACATTGAGGAAGATGGCCAAGGAGCAGTTCCTGGTGACGCAACTGCTTGTTGTCTTGCTTCCGGTGATCTAGCTAGCCGGCGGCGAGCTCGCCGAGGTCGTCGCCAAGATGTTTAAGAGCATACTGGACTGCTCGTCCAAGGCCAAACCGTGTTGAAGCTTTTCGGCTCGATCTGCTGACACAAAGCTTCTACCACAACATCACCTTGGTTGCATTTTTTTTGCAACATGGGTCTTGTTGCGGGAATACAAAGAAGAGGCCGGAGATGGTCTTGCAACAAAGGTTATCTTGAAATGCAAGTTTTGCAACATGGGTCTTGTTGCAGAAACATGGGCGGGTTGGGGGCGGCGCCGCGCTAGGCGCAGCTCTGTCGGTGCCAGGGGCAAGGTTGTTTGTTTCTGCAACAGCGCGCTTGTTGCGGGAATTAATGAGGAGGCATGCGAGGCGCATGTTCTTGAAATTTTTGCAACAAGGTTCTTGTTACAGGAATACAAAGAAGAGGCCGGAGATGATCTTGCAACAAAGGTTATCTTGAAATGCAACTTTTGCAGCATGGGTCTTGTTGCAGGAACATGGGCGGGTTGGGGGCGGCGCCGCGCTGGGCACAGCTCTGTCCGGGCCGGGGGCAAGGTTGTTTGTTTCTGCAACATCGCGCTGTTGCGGGAATTAATGAAGGGGCATGCGAGGCGCGGGCACTATATCGGACGGCTACGGGGACGCGTAGCAGCGCCCTAAATAGCAATAGCAAAAGTTGGAATCCTGACACTGTGCCCCGCATTGTCTAAGGTAGTGACAGGAAGCATACGGGATGATTAGTGTATAGAGATGGCGGATGCGATCTGGTGTAGAAGGGAAATCCACCTATCATCGCTACAGTCCGCAGTTATTAAGTGTATGTAGATGGCAGCAGAGAGATACTAGTATATGGTTGGCTAGGCGCGGGTGGCCGGGTGTGTGTGACCAGGCATCTGGTCCAGGGATTCAGTGACGATCGGTGCGTCCTTTGGCTGTCGATGCAGAGTTCTTCGTCCTCAGCCCGGCTGGGTCCACGGCGACTACTCCTCGATCACTGCCCACCCAGGCGATCGACGGTTCTCTCCGTAGGCAGAAAGAGGCGGCTGGCACGCTCGTCCGTCGCTACACGGCGCATCGAGCACTCGCGGCCGGACACGGACGGACGAGCAGGACGTGTGCTTCTTCGTCGGCGGTAGGCTGGTGCAACCGCGTGCCGCACGCACACATTCCCTCGGTTGCGTCGCCGGTTTAGCCGGGGAAGAGAAGCCAGATAGCCGATCGATATCTACCCGCCAGTTACATATAATTTGTCTCTATCCTATCCTTGTGCTCGTTGCGTATGCGCTCGATCTCTCTCTCTCTCTCTCTCTCTCTCTCTCTCTCTCTCTCTCTCTCTCTCTCTCTCTCTCTCTCTCTCTCTCTCTCTCTCTCTCTCTCTCTCTCTCTCTCTCTCTCTCTCTCTCTGGCCTGTGTGCTCGACGGAGACGGGCACGGCGCCACAGCGTCGTAGACTTGAACCACTGGAGTAGGAGACGAGGTTCTGACTTCGTCCTCGCGAGAAGCAATTTCGTTTCTTTTGTTCGCCCGATTATATATCCTAACAGCTATACGATCACTGCTCTACCTGCTAGCTACAGTCGGCGAACGTGGTGCATGAAGCATCTCCTCTCTCGAGGGCGACAGGCAAGCAATTTCATAAAAATGTTGCGTAGTACTCCAAGGCCCCCGGCTGCTAACTGCGGACATACATACAGTAGTAGTAGTATTATTACGGTTGTAATGGGAAGTATCATATACTAGTATCATGCATATGATACTAGTGTATGATACTACCTCCCTAATGCATAGTATTATATATCAGTATCATGTAGTACTTTATTTATTATCATGCATGACACAAAATAGCATAGCATTTATTATGATACAGTATCATGATATGATACTCCACCATCTCTTTCTTCATTTAATGTTATGACACATCATCAAAATTGACTAGTTGACATGCATGATATTAGCTATGATACTAGCATTACAACCAGCCTTATATGAGTACAATACAAGTCGCTAACCAAGCACGCTGCAAAGTACTCCTCCGTCACTGCACTAATGCCAAAAAAATCAGGACGGAGGTAGTACCTTCATAATGCACAGTAATATATAGATTGTAACATGCCAGCCTTTATTAATTGAAACATGGACTCATTTTACCTCAAGGTGTGTTATGTTATAGTAATATATTTATGTTACCACAAGTATCTTTTCCTCATTAACTTCATGAAACATAAACAAATTTGTCTTGGAATATGTTAATTGGTTACTGTCTAAATTACTTCCAGTATGACTAGCCTATACAAGTCGCTAACCAGGCACGCTGCAAAGCAGTAGGAGTAGATCAGAACCCTGGCACGTACCGTTACCCACATTGTGTAATGCAATTTTGTCCAGGAACCCACCAATGATGCATCGACGCAGTCCGTATCTCCAGGAATGGACCGGCCGGGTCCCCAAGGACGACTACTTGATCACTCATCGACGCTCTTCCCGCTCTCCGTGGATTCAGCGAGCTGGCGATGATCGGTTCAAGATCATCCATGTATGCCGCGCATGAGCATGACACTGCATGCCTGCCTCTGCTGGTTCAAGGATAACCAGCCAGCCAGGCTTGTCCATCCATCCATCCTCCTCGCATCACACCGGACGCCAGATCGAGAGCACCGGAGGAGACGTACGCTGGTGGATCCAAAGGATTCATCAGTCACACGGGGACAGAGCCGTGGACTGAGAGTCGTGCACTGTGCGAGGAGACCGGCGGCATGTGCACGTACGCACGTTTTAGATGGCTGCCCAGCACAGCACAGAGCCGCCAGAGCCAACTGTGTGTCTGTGGCCATGCGCGGGTGGGTGGCCAATTAGACGCCATCTGAGAGAGAGAGAGAGAGAGAGAGAGAGAGAGAGAGAGAGAGAGAGAGAGAGAGAGAGAGAGAGAGAGAGAGAGAGAGAGAGAGAGAGAGAGAGAGAGAGCTGGACCGGCCCGGCTAGCCGCTAGCGTCACTGCTGATCGCAAGGCCTCCGGGCTCCGGCCTTCCCAGCCACCATATATGTGCGTGGCGTACGCGAGCACCTCCATCCACCATACACACACAAGCGTTCGAGACAGCTCGATCGACAGGAGAGAGTGAGCTAGCAGAGATGGAGAGGACTCGGCTGTTCGAGACGGAGACGCACGGGGGCCGGGCGGCGTACAGGCTCCACGCCGTCACGGTGGCCGCCGGGATCCTCCTGCTGCTCTACTACCGGGCGACGCGCGTGCCGGCCGCCGGCGAGGGCAGGGCGGCGTGGCTGGGCATGCTGGCGGCGGAGCTCTGGTACGCCGCCTACTGGGTGGTCACGCAGTCCGTCCGCTGGAGCCCCGTCCGGCGCCGCCCCTTCAGGGACAGGCTCGCCGCCAGGTACGCACCACGTCCGTGATCCGTCCGTGTTAGTACGACCGGCCGGCCGACCCACCAACGGCGCGCGCGCGGCCGCATGGCATGATCGAGGGAGATGCCACGCAGTTTTCTTCTTCTTTTCTTGTTTGAAACAAGAGATAGTATATCATGCAGCTGCGCGCAGGCGTACGTACGCACGTGCTCCCCTTGCTTGCTCCTACCACTACTTTGTTGCCTGATCCGTAGCCGAGGCGACACGTCGTCGTCGTCGTCCTCGTACGTAGGACTTGTGTAGTACGACCAGAGAGAGTGCCGCTCATCTTGCTTGCCTTTGCCCGGTGAAGAAGAAGAAGAGGAAACCACCACGTCCCTCCCACATGCACTTGTCCGTGCCTCTAACGGGCCGCCGGGCAGGACATCTTTTTGCTTACCGGCCGGGCGCTTATTAGGAGCAAGGGAGCGGTCAGCCGGAACGGCAGTGATCAATGGCGTCCAGCGCGCGGGGACCTACGTACCTGGGCAGCATCTCAGTGGCAGTGAAGGCAGAACAGACGCGTGCTGTCGTGGCATAGTTGCACTGGCCACCAGTAGCTACACGTACGGGTGCTGTTGCCTCCTCCAGCGCTAGGAGTACACCGTGCGTCTGCGTCTGCGTTACCTACCGCGGCGTTCCGATTAATTTGTTTTGCTGGCCTCATGCACCACGCCGAGCGCGTGCACGGCCGCATGAACACCCAAAAATCTTACCAGTTTCTTTTATTTCCTTTTTTATAATCACCCAACAATCTCACTTAGTGGCTTTAGTGCATGGGCAGATGGGCTGTGTACCAACGAGGAGAAGGTGACACCCCATCCGTTTCATGCACAACAAGATATCCCCCGCAAAAAAAAAACAAGATATGATTTTTTTTCATTCCAAAAAAGATGCCACTCATATATTATTTTCGACAACATTCCTTGTGACAAGATATATGGGAAATACATGAGCGGCCGGTTAAGACTTCTGGGAAATTGTGCTTGACAACACTGCAACGATTAATACTCTCTCCGTACCAAAATATAAGGTGTTTTTGCTGTTCAATTTGAATTGTAAAAACGTCCTATATTTTGGTACAGATACAGTATTTTTTTTTGACGGGGAGATAGTATATTCTTTTAATGTCTATACAAGCCACTTTTTGGTAGCCTGTAGGCATTCCATCTTCTTCCTTTTTTGAGAACTTTAGGCATTCCATCTTAGTGGACGTTAACCATTTTTACTGCTATCTCACTAGTGGGCTGGGCTGAAACAAAGATGCAGTTGTTCGATTATGTTTGCCCCGAGAAAACAAAACAAAAAAGATCGAAAGGAAGATACGCACTTTGTCACGATTCGAATGGAACTGCGCCCATAATCTGGTTGAAAAATCGACTGAGTTTGCACCCCCAAAAAAAGTACAGTTACACGAGAATTAGCAAAGGTGATAAAATATAGCTAATGACTAATGTCACAAGGTGACACGCTATAGCATACAATTATTTCGAAATCACAGATTTCTCTTCTTATTTGATCAATACATAACAAAAAAAACTTCGAACATGCCAAAACCTTTGGTTATTTCCAAATTTCAGATTTATATGTGTCTTTGTTAGACAGGCAAAGATTGCTTTTGACACAACATTAATCTTGTGAAAATGATGGAAGCTGACGGTGATGTCTATTAAGCCTGATGTATACAACAACTCAAATGCATTTAACAAGTCGAGGGTACGACTGAGTGACCCATACCACCCACCAGGTCGAAATCAGCGCTGAACACGGTGCAGAATTTAAATTTCAGTACGGTTGGCTGGTTTGGTCCAAGCTCCGGGACTCATCAGCTGATAGGTACACGGTCCCATCATGGCAAACCAGAGCACTTTGAATCTCCTGGGTAGCAAAACCGGATTTAAAAACTAGTTAACCAGGGACCTGTTTTCATATACTTCATCATTCAAACACATATTTGTCATGCTCAGCACTAACACGGTTAATTTTTCATTTGAACAAGGCACGGAGAAAGGCTACCTTCTGTGGACATCTTTGTGTGCACTGCAGACCCCTACTCGGAGCCGCCGAGCCTCGTCGTCTCCACCATCCTATCGCTCATGGCGTACAATTACCCGCCCGAGAAATTAAGCGTGTACCTTTCTGACGACGGCGGCTCGATTCTCACTTACTATGGCATGTGGGAGGCCTCCTTGTTTGCAAAGCACTGGCTGCCATTCTGCAAGAGATATAACATTGAGCCAAGGTCACCGGCCGCTTACTTCTCACAGTCAGATGGGCATCAAGAACTGTGCACCCCAAAAGAATGGTCATTGATCAAGGTAAGCAGATAGTACAGCTTCTTTTTTGAAATATATGCATCAACTGGCTATTGAACAGGGAATGTGTTGTCACACACTGGTGATGTGATGACAAGATTATTATATATAGTGCTCAACATTTGGCATGGCAACTGATAGTATTTCATCTTTTGGGCAGGACATGTTTGACGAAATGACTGAGCGAATAGACACGGCTGTCATGTCGGGCAAAGTTCCCGAAGAAATCAAAGCAAGGCAGAAAGGATTTCATGAATGGAACCAGGAAATCACCTCAAAGAATCACCAGCCAATTGTTCAGGTAGCTGTCATGCCCTCCAGAATGGAGTAAAGGTTTCCATGATTTTGGAGTAAATAACTTGCATGGTATTTGGGAGTCTGAAGTTCTAAACTTGTTTCTTTTGTTAGATTCTGATAGATGGCAAGGATCAAAATGCAGTTGATAATGAAGGAAATGTGCTACCAACACTTGTTTACATGGCGCGTGAGAAGAGGCCTCAGCACCACCATAACTTCAAAGCTGGGGCCATGAATGCTCTGGTAATCTTACTAACCTTGCCCCGTCACGCTAAGTAGACAGTTTACTGTAAGATTATAGTTTTCATTAGTAAACTCATATTCTAATACTGATTCTTGGCGAAATACTAGCTGCACCTGCACCATATTCTAATTCATAATTCCGAAGTTCTTGATAAACTGCATTATTGGACAAGAGTAACCAAAATGTTATTCTCTGCTTTCTTCATTCAGTTTCACCTCATTGTATCACTAGTCCACAATAAAAATTTCCCAAGCATTTGAGAGAATGGAAGTTGATAAAATGCAAGAACCTCGATTCTTCAGCCTTTTGTGAAACAAATGAAGTGAATGTATGCTTAAAATATGTTGGTACAGTCTGAAATCCTCAATAGGAAAATAGTCCCTGGGCTTACTGTCACTGAATGTGTTGCAACGAGATGTGTGCCAGAATCAATAGGAAAGTTGATTGATGCCCAATCAGTCACTTGCGGTATGTCTATAAAGCTACACAGAGCACAAGGACTACATACCTCCTGTCACATGGCTCAAGTTCCTGAGGTGTGCTGGTTGTAGTATGCAACTATGCATTCATACGATTAGCACCTGCAACAAATCAATGTCTGCTGCGCAGCATTGAAATCCAAGTTGCAATTGGACTATGCTTATATACACACAAATTTGAGTAGATATTGTCTACTCATCTTCTAGTGACACCAAAGACATAGAGTAAAATCCAAAATGCGCACCATATTCATGGGTGCATGCAAAACACAATGGTCAATACATGCATTCAAACGTATATCTGTTATCACAAATCATATGCATACACCCAATTTTTTTAGGAAGACAGTAGGTTTCCCTACTGTGATTTCTATAAATTTTGGGTTTTGAATGTACAGAAGCTACAAAGAAGTTAGCTAATACCATACACCCAATGTATGCACTTGCTGATACTTAAAAGCACTTGGTGATACACTGATCCCATTCTTTTGCCCTCCACCTAACAAGAGACAGTGAGAGGCTGAGAGTAGCTTGACACCACACCAATTTAGCTTACTGGAGTGGAATTGGTGTTTAGATGACAATTTTTTTGAGGGAATTATATGACAATTTTATTCCATGAAAGGTTGTAATGCTTTTGTCATAATGGACTTAACTAGAATGTGTCAATTTTTCTGCTGAAATGCAGATAAGGGTATCATCAGTGATAAGCAACAGCCCTATCATCATGAATGTGGACTGTGATATGTACTCCAACAACAACGATGCGGTCAGAGATGCACTGTGCTTCTTCCTTGACGAAGAAATGGGTCACAAGATTGGATTTGTGCAGTACCCTCAGAACTATAACAATCTGAGCAAGAATGATATATATGGGAACTCCCTCCAAGTCATCAATGAGGTCAGCAGTGCCAAATTGTAGCTTGAATTACATTCTCATGTTCTCCATTTATATTATATTATTGGCACTAACATGGCCACTCAATCTAATAGGTGGAGATGGCTGGTATGGACAGTTTGGGTGGCCCTCTGTATATTGGCACCGGATGTTTCCACAGAAGGGAGATCCTTTGCGGCAGGAAGTTCACAAAAGACTACCAGGAAGACTGGAATGCAGGAATCAAGGACAAATTACAAGAGAGCATAGATGAGACTGAAGAGAAAGCCAAGTCTTTAGCAGCCTGCACATATGAACATGGCACACAGTGGGGAGATGAAATTGGGGTAAAATATGGTTGCGCGGTGGAGGATGTAATCACCGGATTGGCAATACATTGCAGAGGATGGGAGTCGGTCTACAACAATCCTAAAAAACCAGCGTTTATGGGTGTAGGTCCAACGACACTTGCTCAGACAATATTGCAACATAAGCGATGGAGCGAGGGTAACTTATCAATTTTCCTTTCCAAGTACAACGTGTTCTTGTTTGGGCATGGAAAAACCAAGCTACGGCATCAGATGGGCTACCATATCTATGGACTATGGGCACCCAACTCACTCGCTACGCTGTATTATGTTATCATCCCTTCACTGGCCCTCCTCAAAGGCACCCCCCTTTTCCCAGAGGTAATGATTCATGCTATGAAAAAGCCTCACCTTAGTTACATGTATGTTTTGTATTAAAAAACTGATGTAATATTCATGTGTCGTTCAGATTACAAGTCCATGGATTGCACCCTTCGTATATGTCTTCTGCGTGAAGAACATGTACAGCCTATATGAGGCACTATCATCTGGAGACACGCTGAAAGGATGGTGGAATGGGCAGAGGATGTGGTTGGTCAAAAGAATAACCTCGTACCTTTTTGGAGTCCTTGACAATCTCTGGAAGTTACTTGGACTGTCAAAGATGAATTTTGTGGTTTCACCGAAGGTAAGCGATGAAGACGAGTCCAAGAGGTATGAGCAAGAGATTATGGAATTCGGGTCGTCGGATCCAGAATATGTGATCATCGGGACTATCACTTTACTCAACCTTGTTTGCCTGCTGGGAGGGCTAAGTAAAGTCATGAAAGTTGGATGGAATAATATACACTTGGATGCACTTTTCCCCCAGCTCATTCTCTGTGGGATGGTGGTGATAACCAGTATCCCATTCTATGAAGCAATGTTCCTGAGGAAGGACAAAGGCAGAATACCATTCCCAGTTACACTAGCTTCTATTGGCTTTGTGATGTTGGCTTTACTGCCAGCAATAGTTTAAGGTCCCACAAGAGGCATCAGTGTGTAATTAAGTACTCAAGTTGGTATGGTTTATGATTCTCTCGAAACACTTGCTCTGATAGTTTCATGTGCAATTGTATTTATATATATGTGGCAGAGCCCCGGGTTGGGTAGAGGCAATATGCGTAGCCCTTCAACTCAGGATTAACCATGGATCAAATTACCCCTGTGAAAATAAAAATGCCCAAACAGAAAATGTCAAGAACGCCGATGCAATCGACGACACATCTAACTCAGTCTCCTCTAGCACTAGTAAAATCCCAGTATGGGAGCAACTTGTACAGAATCAGGGCTTTAGGTGGACACATGAATACATAGGATCTAACCATCTGCACCATTGAATAAAGAATAAGCTGTCCAGATTTAGCAACGTGGCCAGGGCATGGTCATTTCGCGTAAACCCTCTATTTTGATCCACAATGCTGCACCTAACCCCTTCTCATCCCACCTGTGCCCACCTCAAATCATTTCAACCATCTCTCCCTCTCTTGTATCCTGTCATCTCTTAGATCTTGCCAACGAGAGCACTAACTAAGAGGAAACGCTTCACAATAATTAAGCAAAGTTGTACCGATGAAAATAGTCTCACGGTACAATTTTTTTCTCTGTTTTCTCACCAACATATTTGTAAGAATATGAACTATGAAAGTAACTTGTCGAAGACTGTGCAGTGCCAAAAATCACCATATCTATGTGAATCGAAATATCAGAGACTTGGATAGGACCAGACCATTAGGTGGATACAGAGGATCTAGCCATTTGGACCATTGGACAAAGATCCCAATGTACAGAGCAAGGTGCCACTGGATTGTACATATCACATTCGAATCACTGAGTGTTCTCGCTATGGATTTTTGATCTTTGTCTCACTTAGTTTTGTTGAATGAGTTTAAGGTACCTGTTATATATTGCACTGTATGATCAATTTGACGTATCCGCCGACATCTGGATGGCGTCGGCCATCCAAAATTGTCTCCATAATTTCCCTCGTCCGAACATTTCAAACAAGAATTACACACGAAATTAAACCTAGTACGATATATTACATGCATATTAGATAGGATTTAACAAGTTTCATTCAAACTACTCAAAATTTAACTTAACATAACTAAACTAAAATTAGGCTAAGTAGCGCACGATCACCTCGTAGGCATGGCCTCCAAGCCCACCGGCACCACAGTTGCCTTTGGTGCCGGCGTTTGAGTCTTCATAGTCGTGCCAGTAGAGGATACAACTCCAGCCATCGCGGCATCTGTCCATGGCCGGGGCGTCGCGCTCACGACGTAGACGCTCGGCCGCCTCTTTCACCTTGGGTCTTGTTGGCTTGGAGGCCGATCGAGCCCTCGGTCTCAACCAGCCCGACAAGGAGGAGCTGCTACTTAAGATGACGCCAACGACGGTCTTGAACTGATCGAAGGCCCAAGCTTAGCGAGGACCTAGGGCGGTGGCACGCCGGTCTTGGCGAACACCGCCAAGCGCTGCACCCGGTGCCATTCCGGGCGTGCATCCGCCTTGGTGAGGCATCTCCCGAACCCCGACGACTAGGACGATGTGCGGCGCGAGCCACCGCCGCTCAGATAGTAGTCGAGGCAGCTACACAGCTTCGGCTGGGATGACTCTTGCTTCACTAGGGCCGGGCACCATTTGGCATCGGGGCGACACGGATGACTACACGCCGAGTCTAATCTGTACACTACGGTTGCATAGAGGGGATGACGGCGCCGGACCCTGGTCGCTCAACAAGTTCCGCAGTGCAATCCGCATGTGCTGCTGGAACTTGCCATCTATCGCCGCCAAAGGGCATGGGTGGTTGTGGCGGCTCCTCCTCTGCCGAGTCCTCGCCGCGAGGTTGGCCTAGTCGATATCCTCCTCGTCAACCCGCTTCTCTTTCACGGTGGACGAAGACGGACTCGGTGACCGGGGATAGCGCCGCATATTGGATCGAAGCTCTCCTCAGATCCGGAGTCTTGGCATGGCAGAGGCTGCGTCGAGTGGTAGCCGCCAAGCAATCACCACGCCCAAGTGCACTCCTTCTCCTCTCGGGCATCTTCTTGTCCATCGCGGTGGCCATTGGAGGTGCGATGTGCAGCAGATTTGGGTTTGAATGCAGGTAGGCGATGAGCCGGCGAGAGCGGCATCAATGCCGAGGGTTCTAGGCATGGGAAGGGTGGGCCCAGGCTGTCGGACGCCGAGGCGGCGAATGTCCAAACTCTCATGCCCCTGATTTGGGGCCGGAATTGGAATTTTGAATGTCCGAACCGGTCCAATCTAAAATGTGTGTCTGCACTGGAGGCTTGATAGTGTCCGGACCGTCCGGTCGAGACGATTTGATGAGTCTGTGTTGGAAATGTCCTACGGGGCCACGGGGTGTGTGCGCGTGGAGTGGGGGCACTGCGACGGGCAATCCAGTCCACCAAACCAGTGGAGTGTGCGGTGGGGAGGTCCACGCCTCCACCTGGTCGGCTGTTCAGTACAACTACAGGAGTTCCAGATCCTCCCGAACAGGGCCCTCACTACATGCGTGTGCCCCTGTCCATGACGTACAGGAGTTCCTAGGCAGACAAAGGACCAAGAGAGCGACAGGCGAGACTGGAAGATGGAGAGGAGCAGGAGGCTGTTCGAGACGGAGACGCACGGGGGCCGGGCGGTGTACAGGCTCCACGCCGTCACGGTGGCCGCCGGGATCCTCCTGCTGCTCTACTACCGGGCGACGCGTGTGCCGGCCGCCGGCGAGGGGAGGGCGGCGTGGCTGGGCATGCTGGCGGCGGAGCTCTGGTACGCCGCCTACTGGGCCGTCACGCAGTCCGTGCGCTGGAGCCCTCTCCGCCGCCGCCCCTTCAGGGACAGGCTCGCCGCCAGGTACGCACCACGTCCGGGGGCTGTATGCTCCGGGCTCCGGCTGTGCCACGACAAGAAACTTTGGTTGTTTCCAAAATTTCAGATTTTATATGCGCATATTTTTTATATAGACAGGCTGTTAAAAGCCAAACTAGTCCCGCGATGGCAATGGAGCTGACAGCAACGCTATTTGCTAGCCTGTACACCGCCCGGATTGTGAGTTTGTGACAATACATGCCACCACTCACCAGGTCAATAGTGTAAACAGCTAACTTGCTTTTTTGAGCATAAACGATGAGAGCGTATACAACCACAATGTGCAAATCTGGCCCTATCATACGTCCACGGACGCGTTCGGATAGTCGGGCGTGTTCGTTTTGAACCCTCATTTTATCCGTGCGTGCAATATGTTCCCGAAATTGTTTGGTCTAATCTACATGATTGGTGGGGATGGAGTCGGTTTAATCCATATGATTGGTGGACTGCCAAGACACACCTAGACACCCTCATATCCTCCCCGCATATGGGTCAAGTTTGAGGATTCGGTGACAGCCTGGATATATGAGTCGATTTGTGGGGTCCGGTCCGGTTGGCTTACATTTTTCTTCTCTCTCATGTCTGTGTCATGTCCGGGCTGTCCACTGTAGATGCTATGAACATGCCACATATTTCAATATGTTGGCTGATTTTCTTGAAGCTCTTGGACTCAGTTAGGTACACGAGACCAGTGTCACAACTCACAATAGTGAACCATATATTCAAGAAAAGAAATGTACCGGATTTAACAAAACACAGCGGGCAATTTCTAATGGGTGTTTTGCATAGGTATGAGCCCGTCGTGTTCTAGTTCTCATAATTTAGTACTCCTTTTGTAACTTAATGTAAGACCTTTCTGCAGTTTAAATTTAATTATCTTCTGGGTTATTCTTATTTCTTAATATGTTGTACTTCAACGAGATGGCCCAGAGATGGCAGCCTATGAGTTTCAGACCACACAACACTAAGTGCACTGAGAATCTGCATTAGAGCTTTAAAGCTACGCAGGCCAAATAACATATAACTATCTTTCTGTTAACAAATTAGACAAAAGTTTGATGCTTTTGATTTTTAAACTTAGAATGCAGCACAAGGGTTTCTATTCTATGGTACAAAGGGTTAAAGCAAATGATCAGATTGTTTAGAACTATGATTGCAAGATAAGGCATTATCAACGCCAAAGGGCTTACATTGATGATCAGAGCTCACTAACTTAGAAGGTAAATAAATAAGCTAGAGTGCTAGACTGAGCGGCCTTTTCTATAGAAAAGAAGGTAGACACTCCCTCCTTTCCGGTTTAAAGGGCTTATCTTAAGAAAAGAAAAATGGTGGTTTAAAGGACCTATATCAATATTATTATTTTTGCGGTTTAAAGGGTCCATCTCCATCATCTGTTTAGATTTAGAGACACATTTCTGCACTGAGGTTTAAGGGTGTAAGGGACCTATATCAATATTATTATTTTTGCAGTTTAAAGGGTCCATCTCCATCATCTGTTTAGATTTCGAGACACCCTTAAACGCTCAACCCATAAACCAGGGAGTGAGTACTTCAGACTCATTTCTGCCAAAACAAGATCCAAAGTAGGGACTTGTTTTGAAGGTTTAAGGGTGTCAGGTGTATGGTTCTACTGCTTTAAAACATGTACTTCCCGCACTGAGCATTAACACAGTTACTATGTCACTTGGAGAAGGTATTGAGAGAGGCTACCTTGTGTGGATATCTTCGTATGCACGGCAGATCCACACTCAGAGCCACCAAGTCTTGTCATCTCCACCGTCCTATCGCTCATGGCATACAATTACCCAGCCGAAAAAATTAGTGTGTACCTTTCGGACGACGGAGGTTCGATTCTCACTTTCTATGCTCTGTGGGAGGCCTCCTTATTTGCAAAGCACTGGATACCATTCTGCAAGAGATATAACATTGAGCCAAGGTCACCAGCCGCTTACTTCTCAGAGTCAGATGGGCATCAAGATTTGTGCAGCCCAGAGGAATGGTCACTTATCAGGGTAAGCAGATTTTCCAAACATATTTTCTTTAACACATGTAATCAAATGGCTATTGAACAGGGAACGACATGGCACACACATGTGACTAGATGAGATGCTTAATGTTAAGTGCAGCCTACCCGCAGTGCTCAGCATTTGGCATGACAACTGACTTTTTTTCATTTTTGGGCAGGAGATGTATGAAGCTATGACTGAGAGAATTGATACAGCTGTTTTGTCAGGTAAAATTTCGGAGGAAGTCAAAGCAAATGATAAAGGATTTCATGAATGGGATCAAGAAAATACCTCAAAAAATCACCAAGCAACTGTTCAGGTAGCTTTCCTGCCCTCAAAATTTGAGTAAAGGTTTGCATGATTCTGGAGTAAATAACTTGCATGCTACTCCCTCCGTCCGTAATATAAGAGTGTTTTTTACACTAATGTAGTGTCAAAAACGCTCTTATATTATGAGACGGATGGAGTATTTGGGAGTTTCAAGTTATATAATTCTTTCTTCTGCTAGATTCTGATAGAGGGCAAAGACAAAAATGCAAATGATGACGAAGGAAATGTGCTACCAACACTTGTATACATGGCACGGGAGAAGCGGCCTCAGCACCACCATAATTTCAAAGCTGGGGCAATGAATGCTCTGGTGCACTCAATAATCTTGCCACATCGTACTAAGCATACAATTTATTGTAAATTTTATAGTTTTCATTAGCCCATTTTCTTATACTGATTCTTAGCAGCATATTAGTTGAAACATATTCTAATTCATAATTTTGAAGTTTTAAGTAAACAGTAATGTTTGCAAGAGTAACCAAATTAGCAAAATGTTGTCATGCAATTTCTTGTCCTTTGAGAAAATTGTACCATGGAATTCACACCCTAATAATTCATTTTGTGTCATTGGATTGTTTGTAGAGTTGAGGGAGTACAAAACTCTCCACTTCTTTAGTACGAGTAGCATTTTGTGAAATACGTGTAATGAATGTGAGCTTAAAATATGTTGGTTTTAGATATAAATAATAACTTGTTCCCTACCGCTAGACATTTTTTCTTGAAAGCGCACCCAATTGCACATCATTTGAGTTACAAGAATTGCCAATATGGCGTCGTCCAACAACAAAAACAAGCAAAATAGCAAACGAAAACCAAGTCACAAAATAGAGCGCGAAATGAAAAAGAACTTATTCACAATTGTTCCATGGAAGGTTGGAATTCTATGATCATAATGATTTTTTCTAAATGTGACAAATTTTCTATTAAAATGCAGATAAGAGTGTCATCAGTGATAAGCAACAGCCCTATCATCATGAATGTGGACTGTGATATGTATTCCAACAATTGCGATACAATCAGAGATGCACTGTGCTTCTTCCTTGATGAAGAAATGGGTCACAAGATTGGATTTGTGCAATTCCCCCAGAACTATAACAATTTAACCAAGAATAATATATATGGGAACTCCCACCAAGTAACCAATCAGGTCAGCGATGTCAAACTATAACTTCAGTTGCGTTCTCATGTTCTTCATAATATGAGCAATCATTGTGCATGTATGTTCTACCACTAACATAGCTACTCAATCTAAAGGTATTGATGGGTGGTATGGATAGTGTGGGTGGCCCTATGTATGTTGGCACTGGATGTTTCCACAGAAGGGAGATCCTTTGCGGAAGGAGGTTCACCGAAGACTACAAGGAGGACTGGGACGGAGGAATCAAAGACAAAACACAAGAGAACATAGATGAGATTGAAGAGAAAGCGAAGTCTTTAGCAGCCTCCACGTATGAACATGACACACAGTGGGGAGATGAGATTGGGATCAAATATGGTTACCCAGCAGAGGATATAATCACCGGACTGGAAATACATTGCAGAGGATGGAAGTCAGTCCACAGCAATCCTCCAAGACCAGCATTTCTGGGTGTAGCTCCAACAACACTTGCTCAGACACTACTGCAACACAAGAGATGGAGCGAAGGTAGCTTCTCAATTTTTCTTTCAAAATACTGCCCCTTCATGTTTGGGCATGGAAAAATCAAGTTACGGCATCAAATGGGCTACTCAATCTATGGATTATGGGCACCCAATTCAATCCCAACACTATATTATGTCATCATTCCTTCACTAGCTCTCCTCAAAGGCATCTCCTTGTTCCCAGAGGTAATGTTTTCATAATAGGAAAAGCCTCAATTTAGTTTCATATGCTTTCTATTAAAACTAATACGGTCCTCCTGTGTCATTCAGATTACGAGTCCATGGATCACACCCTTCATATATGTCTTATGTGTGAAGAATATGTATAGCCTGTATGAGGCATTATCATGTGGAGACACATTGAAAGGATGGTGGAACGAACAAAGGATGTGGATGGTAAGAAGAATAACCTCATATCTCTATGGCTTGACTGACACTGTCCGGAAGTTACTAGGACTGTCGAAGATGACATTTGCAGTTACATCAAAGGTAAGTGAACAAAACGAATCCAAGAGATACGAGCAAGAAATCATGGAATTCGGGTCATCAGCTCCAGAATATGTGATCATTGCAACTGTCGCATTACTCAACCTTATTTGTCTGGTCGGAGGGCTTAGTCAAATTCTGACAGGTGGCCGGAATATACTCTTGAATGTATTTTCCCCCCAGCTCATTCTGTGTGGAATGCTAGTGATCACCAATATCCCATTCTATGAAGCAATGCTCGTGAGGAAGGACAAAGGCAGAATACCGTTCTCAGTTACATTAGCTTCTATTAGCTTTGCGATGTTGGCTCTGCTCGTACCAATAGTGTAAGGTCCTACAAGAGGCATTGATGTCCAACAAAGTTATATTTATAGAATTATGGTTCTCTTGAAGTACACTTCATCTGATAAATTTCTAGACGTACTTTTATGTATGATCATCTACCTTGAGACTATCACTTGGTACTGTGCAAGACATAATAATACATAACAAACATACTTTATCAGATAATTTCACTAGGGCCTACCTAATACACATGCTTAGGTATCCAGCAGGTACAACTCCAGGTACATCTAGCTCACAACACACATTATTGTGTCACTCAACATCAAAATGATGGAGCATGCCTATAAGGATGACCTCAGCATTGCTGTCTATTATACAACTTACTGCATGCAGTCCAAGAAGCAAGATGGACCACAGAGCGCAGAAGACTACCTTCTTCTAAGAAACTGTAAGAGGGAAGAGAATTTTTACAGCATGTGTCAGATAAACATCTTGAAGGGGAAATTCAGTTCATATGAACACTAGAAAATATATTTGGTATTTGGTTCTTCTTATGCTCACCTAATTGTAGGGAGTCCTAGTGCATTGACCGGACAAGACGAGCAGCAAATGCCCCATCCAGAGAGTGCTTAGTTGGACTTGAGGAATAGAAACCATCATCTGTGATGAATTCTGCAGGAACAAATCCTTGTACACCCTGTGGGGTAAACTCCTGTAGCATATCATAGTAAAATGAATAGACTACATGATTAGATGTCAGTGGATGTTGTCTAACATGCAATAATCACTGAGTAAGGAAAGAACACGAAATGTTTCATTGCATTCTTTTGATTGTATATCTATAGAACTGATTTGGACAGTGAACATAACCAACCAGTAAGGTTCCAGAAATGATAATAGACTGTTCAGTTACAGATAAAACAAGTGTTACAGGATGCTTAAATGTGTAAACTTTTTTGGAGAGTTAAATGTGCAGCTATATCATTGTTAAATCGGAACTGAGGGCTAACATATAGTGGGAATGGCAGCGACTTCCAATTGCTGGATAAGGATTGAAGTTCGGTTCATGCTATGACTAAAAGAAAACTACTCCCTCCGTTCAATAATTATTGTCGTGGACGGAGGGAGTAGAATTTTGGTGATAATAATACTTGGGCAGAAACAATGTACATGCTTAATAGTACCAAGTTACCAACAGGACCCCGAATTGTAAGGACAGACATATTGCCTAGATCAATTGAATATTGAGTTCGTATCTTTTGTGAAGGATCGATGGATAATTTTAATATGAACTCTTACCGGATGCCTCTGAACAAAAGCAGTAACCCGGTTCTCATTTTCTTCATGGTCAATGGAACATGTACTGTATATTAGTATACCACCAGGTTTTACCAATCTGCAAGTAAAATCATTGAAAGTAATCTTAGATGCTGTCAAGATGAATTTGCTTGCACAAAATTTTAAAAACGTGTAACAGCAAGAATCTCACGATGAGGCCGAATCAAGGAGCTCATCTTGCAAACACACCAACTCCTCCAGATCTTCAAATTGTCGATTCCAACGCAAGTCTGCCCTCTTGGGAACAGAAAAGGTGACTTTAGTTCATCACAAAATTTGCCAACTTGTAACTCCAGATTCGGATCAGTACAATGCTCTGTGATGGCGAAGTTCTCGAAAACAGTGAACTTGATAAAGAGAGCTACCTTGGAAAGGACTCCCAGCCCAGAGCATGGAGCATCCAACAATACCTTGTCATATTTGGCAGTGCTTTCCTTCTGCAATACAAGTCTACGTGTCATGTGCATAAGCCTTCTTATCATATGCGTGGATAAAACATTAACCATAAGTCCGTAATAGTCAATAGGCATATTCCTGATAAATATTTCCACTGGCGGTGCATTATTCTTGGATATACGGGACTTCCTCTTTCTTTTTGAGGCTTTTTATGGACTAGTAATTATGAAGTTTCTTGGAAACTTACAGCATATAGTCGAAGATCACCATGGATATCAGTGATTATATCATCAAGATTGTGGCACTTTGCTGCCTCCATGAGAATTCGCAAGCGGCCTTTATTTATGTCAAGAGCTGATACCTTCCCTGTATAATAGCACATCATCAAGTCAAGTATACTATGTATTCCAGACTTAGAAGCTCGCTCCGCATCGATGACATAATGTTTTAACAAGATCAGATCTGGTAGAACTTAATTATTCTGGACCTGTGAGTACTATTTTCTTGTCGGTGTGGAATGTATACATTCACAAATGCTAGTTTTCAGTGGAGATGAAAGGTGAAGAATTTTTATACCGGCTAACCATTAAATAGCATCAGATGCTACATTTGAAGGACATAAATGTAATACATTGGTTGATTTATATCTGACAAATTAAGCTAACAACGGCAGCCACTGGCACACGTTACTAGGTCATAACAACCGATTATGCCGGCGGTGCATAGCACCCCAAGCAGGCTGTCAAGAATAACATATGAAAAGTGATTCATTTGAGCATTTTGCTCACAAGTTTTTTGCAAAAATATAGCATACTAACAAAACACATTATAGATGCATGGCCAGAAAGGAAAAGATAAACACTAGCACAAGGTCCCACAGTTCTCCAGTTGCAATATCAACAGAAAATTGAACTCCCTCATTCTAATCTCTCACCTTGTCCTGCCAGCCGGGATGCCATGAATAAAGTCTTCCCGCCAGGTGCAGCACAACAATCCATGATTGTTTCCCCAGGTTGTGGATCGACCACAGACACAACAAAACCTGCAATAGGTTCTGTAAATCTTAGTGCGGGTTATCTATAGCGATCTTCAATTGAAACTTGCTGTTGTTACCAAGACTTGGAACCGTATAAGGGAAAAGGGTAAATACTTAACGTAATGGAGTATAAAGCATAATAGTGAATAGTTCTTTCTACATCAGCATGTAGTCCTAGTAAAAATCATTTGAATATCATAATCCCATTTGTAATAAATAAAAGGTGGTCAATAAGTAACGTTCACGACTTGCCTGCACTCTCATCCTGCACGGCACACATGCCTTCTTTCAGTAATCCAGCTTGTAAGACTGCCTGCAAGGAAGAAATTACGCTATCAAGATACCAGCCAGTATCTCGAGAGGCATTATAAGAAATGGGCATTCCTAATGCAATATTGCAATTAAAAATCACTAGAGTTTCTTATGGATTAAGGGCGAATTGGGGAAATTGTGTGCCCACAAATGCTGCACAGGTTACTTTTTGAATATAAATGAACTTGTATGATACACAACTAAATTTTCTAAAATGAAATGTATGCTGGATTATAGTATTTTGTGCTCCATAGCAATAGCATCAAAATAATATCTTAAGACACCAGAAGTATGGCGCTATCCTTTCCTTTCTACCTAATAGTATCGAAATGCAGTATTTCAGTTTTATTTCTTAAACATTCATTTTTACTAGCTCCCGGCGTCTCACTTCCTTGGACTGAAGTCAAGTGTGGTATCTTATTGTCCACATCCAATTTAGAAGACTTTGAACAGTGTTATTTATAAGCATACTAAACATATTGTGTTCCAAAAGAAATTAAGAGGATATGAATAGAACACATTGGTTTGGCAAACACCAGTTGTGCAGTGATCACGGAACTAACTGTTCAGCTTCCTTACCTGCATGCCCTCACGAATGCGGACAAATTCGTCCATAATTGACTTTTCATAGTGAACCTACACAAAAGAAAATCAAGTGATGAAATCCAATGCAAATAATCAAGGCAGAGTATGACCCAAACATGACTACTAAATTGGATAAATCCTATGTAGATAAATAGCATGGCTCTTATATTTTTCCTACCTTAGCCATAAATAGGATGGAACTCAGGTACTAAGAATTAACATAAGTACCTGCAAATCTTCCAATCGGTTAACAAGATCATCCCTTGTATAACCATTTGTTGTGTTCACCCTATGGCACAAAGATCAGTCAATCAGAAACACACGCATAAACAGAGCAGCCGAGCAGGTAATTTGCAATTCACAGAAGAGCACGCTTAAAAATTAAAACCTTAAACTGAAATAAGGGTCACTGTTATTCCAATTCATCAATTTTAGAGCTTCTTCTTTTCCAAGAAATCGAATCCACCTTCTCACCATCCACTGCAGAGCAGAAAACATATTACAGCTTACAAAACATGTCTACCAATCCTATATTATGCTCTTACGAAACGTCAGAAACAGCAAGTACATTGAAGTCCCCACAGGTACATTACTCCAGTTAACAAGGACATTGGTTGAAAACAGGCATGACCGCATGAGTTTAATTCGAATGTTATCAACAGTGCAGTAGATCTATTGATTGTACGAACGAAGCATTTGACGCTTTAAATTTTTTTAACAGAAGTCAACTAAGTTTAGGAAGTAAAGCAAACTTACAACATGATGAGAACTAAAGCTTAGGAAGTAAAGCAAACTTACAACAGGATGAGAATAAATTATGGAAAGAGCACGAGCTTGGGCACGATCATCACCTTCTATCTTTGGAAGAGGAAGAGAATCTGTCTCCTAATTATAAAAGCAACACAATAATGTTACAGGCTTACAGCATAACCCTACTGATTAGTCTGAGTACACCAGGTTTTACCTTCAGTAACAGAAGTTTACGCAGAATCGCATTCACCATGTTCCCAGCACCGGGCCTTAAAGCTACTTTCGCGAGCCTTACATTCTAAAATTCGGTTTGCAAGACACATTATCAGGTTCCTTTTGAAAACAAAGCAAATATATTGTCTGGTGACATTGGCTTCAGACTTTAGTAGAACTGACAACAATAATATAATACTACATGTCAATCTCAAATAATGGACACACCAAGTATGAAAACCACCATATAACAAAGAACAGTAACAAGGTAGACCTTCAGGATATTAAAACAGGGAACCATATCATCCTTTTGGGGGTTCTGGTGTAGCATACTGGCTATTATCGTAATAATTTATATCCAGCATGCCAACTATCAGAGAACAGAAACACAACCATCTACAGCATTTAACGTAACTTTTGTATTATGAAATGATAAGAGAAAGAGCTCAGTATCACATGCCCACATTTGTTCTTTTGAACTTAAATAAACAGGAAGGAAATCACTTTAATTAAGAGATACCACTTGCCGCATTTAACATTCTGGTCAACCAAAAAACAAACAAAGGGCTAACTTAATTCCGGTACATGTTAAATACTTCAACATACCTCATCAACGACAGCATAAGCTGGTACATTAAGTTTGAGAATTTCAAAGAAGCCAATTCGCAATATCTGAAATCAGAAGTGTTAACCTCAAATATTTTACAAGCAGGAGTAAACTTCTGCAATGGGTATTCAATGAGATTATATGCTGTAAGAAATATAGGACAAACCTGCAGCAGCAGCGGTTCCATGTTGCTGAACACCTTCTCTTCACTACAGAGTGACATGATAAGATAATCAATGTAGCGTTTCCAACGTACAGTTCCAGCTACTATGACAGTAACCTAACAATCCAACCATAAGAGAATCAGAAGGTTTGAATTCCTACGCATGGATAGAGAAGTCATATTAGTGTGTTATATACTGTTACATTGTTACTGAGCCATTTGTGCAATATATGTTTATCATGACACGCTGTATCACAGGTATAGTGATACAAGAAAGTGAATAAACAAAACTGACAACCAGTTAGCTATATGTTCATCAAATACAGATGACATCATTATGCTGCTGCAACAAAGGAGTTGTTTCTCTTACAGCATTATATTCCTATTTCCCAGCAATAACCCAACATAGTGCAAGTGCCCCTAAACAAACTGAAATTTGTAGACAGAACAAACATTTCAACATGTGAAATATATGAATTTTACCAATCTTATATCCCTGTCATCCAAATGTCGTGTGCTGAATCCTAACGTCCTTTCTACATAGCCCATCTCATTTTCCCCAGAATCGTTTGCTTTCTCATTTAAAAGATCAACAAACGCCTTCCCCTTATCAGCTCTTAGCAACCTCACCGCTGCAACTGCTCCAACATGGCAACAACACAAACATTATGAATGATTAAATATCCAATAAACTATATCCCACCAGAGATTCATACAAGTAAGGCAAATATTATTAGCAAAATGAAAAAATCATAACATTAACATTTTACCTGCTCTGTGATGAGAAACCTCGAAATTAATAATTGGAACCTTACTTGTCCCTGCGTAAACACAGAAAATCGGTTAAAGTGAGCAACTTAGCTACATTATTTCAAGCGGCGCTCTTCACCTGCTCTTCTGGTGGAGAATTTGGGATTAAGCTTTGGAACTCCATTCATCCCTAAAAAGCACAGGAGATTTGGATCAGACAATCAGCTTAACATAGAGATGAAGAACAATACTGTATTATACTAGGGAGGATCATGTTGTTAACGGTGCCATTCCTAGCTTTTGTACTTTGCTTGATCTTACATTAATTCACTCATACAGGCATCTTTTCAGTATTCACAAAAAAGAAAGATATGACCAGAGCGTGATTTCGCATTAGGTGAGGCCCTTGGTTATTTACTAATTTTTTACACGTATAAAATAATTATCGCTGTGTGCATCACACTGATGCAGAGACCAGAGAGTCAACCCATTTTTCGGATAAGAAGGTGTAAAGCAATTTGAATATGGAGTAACAAATGTCAGGGATAGAATACAGTAATTTACCAACATAGTACCTGCCCTGCTCGGAGGCGCTCCCGCGTCATACCTCGAGGCCCTGCTCCTGCCTACCCGAAACACACACGGCGAAACAATCCCCGATTAGCCCCGAGCAGAACAGCCTGAGATTCCATGGAGGAATGCGGAGTACCTGGCGCGCCGGAGCCCTTGCGCGCGGCGGAGCTGGCGTCTGCGGAGAGGAGGAGCGGCGAGCCCGCCCGCGCGCGGTAGTGCGAGAGGGGGAGCGCCTTTGCCTCCATTCTGCTGGGGTTTTGGAGGGAGCGGAGAGCGGGGTGGAGGGGGAGCGGACAGGGAGACGAGGGGGAACGAAGGCGACGGAAGAGGATAATATGAAGATGGGCCCGGGCCGGGCCTCGTGGAGGCCCTGTTGGACTTTGTTCTCTCTGACGTCTACTCAATACAAATTCTCTTTGTCTCAAAAAAAAACTCTCTCCAGCGGTCCCCTCGAAAAGTTCCAAATTTCCAAATAATATGAATTTTGAAAGAAAATACTCAAGAAATCATAAAATGTATGTGGATTCAATCAATGTTTGTGATTTTGAAAAAATATTCACGGTTTTGAACAAAAATGTATGGGAAATCAATGTTGAGTTTCAAAAAATGTTAGCAAATTCATAAAAAATTTCAGGAATTAAAAAAATGTTTGTGAAACTTTCAAAAATGTTCACGATTTCGTAAAAATGTTCAGGAAATCAAAAAATGTTCGCATACTCAAAAAATGTTCATGAACTTTTAAAAATGTCCACAAAATTCAAAAACCAATTCATGAATTTTAAAAACCAATCTGTCGCTGCTGCAAGGGCCGTGTGCTGTCTTCTCTCTATATCACGGCCGTCCCACTGCCATGGGCCACCAGTCTCTCCATCGCTGCTGCCTCTTCCCTGCTTGTAGTTTAGTATCATCCATTCCTTCTCTTTGACTGTACTACTTGATTATTTCTCGTCTAAAAAAAACTTGATTATTTCTCTACTGCCGTATCAAATTCCATCTTCCATACGCTTGCAGCTGATGCCCGCTTTTCTGTTGCAGTTGACACTAACTAGAAAATATGAAATGAAAATTTCCACTGCAAAACAGTCCAACCGTGATGTGCACAAAAAAAAAAGTCCAACTGTACTCATCGGACAAAAGAGCTCACTTTCCTGCTACTCCCGAGACCTTGATTAATACACATGTTGCCACTCTGATAGTACATCATACTCAACCCCCGTCAAAAAATTAATGTGACGGAAGCCATTATAAACAAACTATAACTTTGCCAAGCAATGGTCGATGCTAGCTAAGTAGTCAAGTGGTACAGCAATGTTCTCCTACATAGATCATTCCTAGATTACAGGTTACAAAAGAGATTGCTGGTCAGCTTATACACATCACTGACTGCCAATGGCGAAATGGAGGCCAGAGGAACAACGGCAATGACAATATTACCACTACTTCATCAAATAGAATCGAAGGCTATCTTAAGCCGCGCTGAGGAACGGGCGCCGAAAGGACTGCACACAACAGGTAGGAAGGAGGCAACAAGGTCAACACTAGCAATTATAGGAGTAAATTTGTTGACAAAGGGCAACAATGAAATGGACATTACCTTCAGGTATGTTGAAGGACAGCTTCCGTGCAAATATTTCTCTAGGGTCTAATGTTTTATTGGATAGTAAGATATTATCCAAGTTTTCTTTTCTGCAAATTGAACATGAAGACTATGTGATTAGCAGGCTCGAGGTACTATGCCAATACGAAGCACAATGAACACCCCCCAAAAAAACACTTATATTCAGAAAAAAGTTAGCAAGCGGGAGTACGCCATTTATTGAAGGAGCACAGCGGAAGATACTTTCAGTTTGTCATTAACATCAAAATGCTTATCAGTATTAAAACAGAGAATCCTGCTGTCAATTATGTGCAAAATTCCGTAGTCAGTTCACGTACCGAGCCCAAGAAGGAACAAATTTCCTTCTGCGCCTTGCTTCTTGTTCATGTTCGTCATAATCATCATCATCCTCATCATCAGAATCTTTATACGGAGTCATTGTGTAGGACTGGCAAAAGTTTCATTAACATCAGAGCAGAGGATTAAAAAATTAGAGTGGTTGCTGATACTAGAGTGAAATCCATGAAAAGCATACAAACTGATACTGAAGTCAAACGAGAAATCAAAACAGCTGAGATTGACAACATATTTTTGCTTTGTCCCAGCTGCAATGACGCTGCAGATGTTTGTACATTCTAACAATTTTGCCGCTTTACAAGAATTATAGCCTCAAATGGAGAGAAAAATTACTCATGTCTTCCAAAGTCTTCTCTTATTCATGTTAATAACAAACCAGTGGGCATGCATTATGGCATAGAAGCTACTATCATGCACCATTTCAAAAGAACTTCCATTAGTATATCTGTATACGAGTATATTGACTTGTAATACTGTTATTATTTGCAAGCATGTAACATATCAGTCAACCAGGGGCGTAGCCAGGATTGGGCCAAGGCCCAGACCGACAGTTTGCTACAGTATCACTACAGTACCAGACAGTGGACGTGCTGCTACAGTGAAGAAAGGATTTGAGCGCCCTGGGCCCCCAGGCCTGGGGTGTATCTCCGTCGTTGTCAGTCGTGGATCATTATCAAAGATGAATGAGTAGTAGTACCAACATATGCAGATTTACAGAAGAAACATTCTGCATGATGAAGTTAAATAAAAAAAGCATACCTCCTCAAGACTGTTCAGGATATTTTCCTTAGCATCAGATCCAAAACTTGCATTCCTGTCATCTACTGCAACACCTTTCTCATCCTTACTTTCATTGGCCTTGTATCGAAGGGCATGTTCAGTAGCCTCGTCAGATTTAACTTGGCTTTTGCCTACATCAACCAAATTCTTCCTTGGCTCCATATTATCCTGCCATGATTTTAAATATTAAAAAACAAATACCCCTCTGTTTGAGAATATATCACATGACGCTTGGGAACCGTATATTTTGAAACCCCTATGCATATCTAATACTATTACAAATTTCATATGATCAATCTGAGAGTTTTGCCACTCAAATTACAAAAATAACATATACTCCCTCCGTTTTTATTTACTCCGCATATTAGCTTTGGTCAAAGTCAAACTTTATAAACTTTGACAAAGTTTTTAGACAAAAATATTAACATGTACAATAACACATCAATCACATTAGATTCATTGTTGAATACACTTTCACATCGTATAGATTTGCTATTGTAAATGTTCATACTTTTTTCTATAAAGTTGATCAAAGTTTATGAAGTTTGACTTCAGTCAAACCTAATATGCAGAGTAAATAAAAACGGAGGGAGTATTTTCTAAAGAGTACTGTTTGAGGAGGGAAAAGGAAGAAATAAGATATATATATATATATATATAGCTTATACTCACAGAAGCTTTTTGACGAGCATCTTTCTCATCCTTCATGCCTCGTTGTTTATCCATAGGCTGCTTCTGTTGCTTTCGAGCTTCATCCATGCATTTTCTTTTTTTCATTGTTTCCCGCTTTTCTCCTTCTTCCCTCTGCCGCTTCTTAGCGGCCGCATCAACTTCTCGTTTTTTCTTTTGCTCCTCTTCAAGTTTTTGTTTTAATTCCTTCTCTTGCTTCAGTCTTTCACGCTCTGCTTTTGCAGCCGCTTTGCGTTTTTCTTGCTCTTTTTGTTTCTTCTCTTCAAGACGTTTTGCAGCTTCAGCTGCCTTAAGAGCCTTCACCTTAACATCTTTTTTAACTGCACGACAGCAACCCCAGTTGTAGAAGCCATTTATGAGCACCATCAAACATTTGTAGATTTAGCATATAGTTCGAAATAAGTAATGCAATTAAACAGATACTCTTACCGCACACTGTTGTAGATTGCAACTTTTGTTTTACAAGAGGTACAAAAGATGTCACATTGGAAACAATATTGCTAGGCTTAGATTGTCTATCAACATTGGCTTCACTCCTGTGTCTTCCATTTCTGCTCTTTAGTTCTGCCGTGCCTTGTTTGTCAACATTTGCTTCACTCCTGTGTCTTCCATTTGTGCTACTGATTATTTCTGTCGTACCTAATCTGCCATGAAGAGAACGGGATGCTTTCCCTTCTCTCTTAACTGAAGTAGGGTGATTGTATTTTCTCTTAATGCTATCATTTTTTATATTTGAATGATGAGTGAGCTCACGACTGACAGATTCTGCACTCAAGCCTATGCTGTTACCTTTATCTTTATCCATGCATCTCATCGAAAGAGATGGAGAATTTCCATTGTTTTGACATAATCCGGTAATATCCTGAAGTGCTGTTCTCTCAGAGGACCGCTGGCATGAGTAATTCACATCCACAGATCCAGGAGCCATGTCTTGGTACTCATCTTCTTCCAGAATACTGTTATCTTCATCAATTCGGAAGATTTTAAGTTCAGGAATAGAATCCATATGTTCTGAACCAGATCCACATCTTGATGAAATTTTCTGGAGGCTATATTTTTCAACTGACGGAGTCAACGGAGTTTCATTAATCTCTTGTCTGCTGCTAGCATTTGAAGAGCACGAGGCTACGTCATCAGAAATGAAAAACGAATCAAGTTCCGATCCATATCCAAAAGAGCCCATAACGCTGCGACTTTTTCTTGGTGACATAGTTGTCAATAGCTGATGCAAACTACTCGCTGTGTTGGTATTATACTTGTTTGGAGGACCTGAGCTGATGGTGCCTAATTGGCAAGAATCGTGAAGGGACTCAAATGACCTTTTTCCGATAATTGGGCTGTCAAATTGGCCAGGAACATCAAATCTCTCGAATACTGGCATTGAAATAGCAGCACCAGGCAGCAAATGTCCCTTTGGATCATAACTTTTATATATCCTACCACGTTTAACATTGGATCCATAACATAATTTCCCATGAAACAGTGCATTCGGAGCAGATGCTTGTTCACCATGTTGATCTAAAGCATAACTTGGGAATTGAGTAAATGGTTCCGTTCCAGAATAATTTTCTTGATTTAATATTGCAATTGGAGATGATAAGTTATCCGTCTCAAGAGCCATTTCCTGGTCTGCCACACTTGCAGCAGTGACATTTAGGTCTTGACCTTCTAAGCAAGTACCTTCCTGCCAACAAAAAGAACAACAGTAAATACGCTAGGACTTTCTAGCACACATAAAATAGCAAGTGCAATATAGACTGAAGCGTGCACATTACCCAACTCTACCAATTATAAATGCCAACAAATCAAATCTAATACTAACGGGTGCAGTACTACTGTAGAAGGGCCATCAAATCAACATGGATGTTACAAACTTGCCAGGCACGGAATTTGTATGTTCATCAGTACAAAATCGTGATGAAATACCCATGAATATTCCTATCAGCTATCCCTTAGAGAGATAATAAAAACAAGAAATAGAGAAGCTACGTGACTGTTTGCGAATTTGTCAGAGCAAAGCATCCAAAGAAAAGGCTCCACCAATAATGCAGACAGACTGAGCATTACCACTAGTTTACTACTTCATGACATATTTTGCAAGCAAAAAATATAACCAGTTCTTCCATAATAAATAAACATTTATATTATTCAGAGAGGAAAGGGAACTGGTAGTCCGGTGCACTTGCTGAGCACATACCTGTTGTGTGCAGTTTTCCTCGTTATGAGATAGGATGCCAGAGCAATAAGGCAAAGCAGCAGTCGTTGTCAGAAAGTCAACTTCCAACTTATTTTGTTTCTGTTCTTGAGAAGTTTTGAAGATCCTTCCCTCCAATGCTCTCCTGCTGGTGCTTGCAGTAGGAGAGTTATCAAGGACAACATTTAATAGGCTAGTTGCGTTTCTTCTTCCCCGTGAAGAATTCCCATTTCCATAAACATCACTTGCAGCATTTCCCCCCTCTGATGCCAGAGACATGCTCTTGCAGGATCCTGAACTCCTTGAGAAGTAAGGACTCGAAGGATGGGATTTCTCTGAGAAATTTGTCGCAGTCAACATAGGACCAGCAATGTCAACTTGGTGGTTCAGAGACAATGAATTTGTGCAAGATGTCCTGGAAAGGTCAAAGTCTGATCGGCGCCTTATTCTTCTCCTTTTAGATGACAAACTATCATTTCCTTTAACTCCATCTTGAACAGACCTCTTCTGGTCACAAGCAGCACTGCTTCTGTCTGACTTGAGCAGATTAATTTTCTCATGTGATGCTGCACTACGTAAGAGGTACTGAACAGAAGGTTGTGAAAATTTCCGTTTATCGTTTTCTGCTGTACATGAATTAACATTTTCTTTAACAGCATTCTCAAGAAAAGAGGTCTTTTGTTCTGTTCCTGCAAGATAAGAAACAATGTAAGGACATGCACAATAACTTTTGCTACCAAAAAAACTAGCAAATATATGTTCAACAAATAGCAAGCATGGTACCATTTTGTTGCAGATCTTCGGCCGAAGTCATACTGTTCCTTTCAGTTGAGTGCATTTCGCCGGTTCTCCTAGCTGAAGCACTGCTCATAACTTCTGGCACTGCACACTCGTCTTTTTTGTTGCTGACAGAAATGTTGCATGCTTTGGTCAAAGCTGACAATTTTACCTGAACATCATCCAACTTTCCTGAACGGCAGTTGACCCCATCATATGCTGCCTTCACATTGAGTGTCTCGTTTTGTGTGACTGGGGAAGCATGGCCAAAGGGAGTCTCCACATCGGTCTCCTTGAATTCTAAAGATGTTCTGGCCAACAAATGTTGCTCCTGAGATAAGTGATTTTCTTCAGATACAGAGACATTTACAACAGCACAACCATTGGAATGTGTGTCATTACTTTGTATTTCATAAGGAGAGAGGCTTGTTTTATAAGCGTCACCCAAAGGACTAGTCTGAGGTTGAAGCTGCTCAGGGCATTCAGCAGACTCCAATTGGGAGCCGTGGTTATCCACATCATTTACAGGTAAATGTGAGAGGTCCTCACTATCGGCCTTCTCTAACAGACTGCCCAGCAATATTTGTGATGACGCATGAACCCCAAAACTAGTATCAGCTAGTTGGGTAGGTGACTGCAGAGTTTCACTGTATGGAGGATGTGAAACATGAGAATCAGAGCACTGTTGTTCGAAAGACACAGAACTCCGAGTGATGATCCGATCTGAAGAACTGTCAGGTCTCGTCATTCTTTCAGTATCTTCTATAGTCTGAGATTGAACCTGCTCTGGACATTCAGCGGACTCCAAGTGGGAGCATTCGTTATCCACATCATTTACAGGTGAATGTGAGAGGTCCTCACTGTCGGCCTCCTCTAACAGACTGTCCGGCAATATTTGTGATGATGCAGGAACCCCAAAACTAGTATCAGCTAGTGGGGTAGGTGACTGCAAAGTATCACTGTATGGAGGATGTGAAACATGGGAATCAGAGAACTGTTGTTCGGAAGACACAGAACTCCGAGTGATGATCTGATCTGAAGAACTGTCAGGTCTCATTATTCTTTCAGTATCTTCTACAGTCTGAAGTTGAAGCTGCTCTGGACATTCAGTGGACTCCAATTGGGAGCATTGGTTATCCACCTCAATTACAGGTGAATGTGAGAGGTCCTCACTGTCGGCCTCCTCTAACAGACTGTCCGGCAATATTTGTGATGATGCAGGAGCCCCAAAAATAGTATCACCTAGTTGGGTAGGTGACTGCAAAGTTTCACTGTATGGAGGATGTGAAACATGAGAATCAGAGCACTGTTGTTCAAAAGACACAGAACTCCGAGTGATGATCCGATGTGAAGAACTGTCAGGTCTCGTTAGTCTTTCAGTATCTTCTGCAGTGTGCAGTGTATCCCTTTCAACCAATAGTATGCCGGTAGGATTAGGTACTTCAAGTAAAGTGGTCGGAGATTGGTCCTCCTTTCCGGAATGCACGCCAGTAAGATCAAGAATGGCACATTCCAAAGCACTTTTCTGCTGCTGCTTCACTGGTGCACTGTCAGGGTTCAAATATCCTGATTCCACACCATCAAGCAATAATCTGCCCGTAGAACGAGGAACTTGAGAATAGCTGGTAGAAGATGGGTCTTCGTTTAAGGGATGTGCCTCAGCAAGATCAAGATTGGCACCTTCCAGAGCACATACTGGTTGCTGCATCGTCTGTTCACTTGCAGAATTCATGCAAACTGATTCAACACCATCAAATTGAAGTTTTTTTGGCTCAACCGACAGATAAGTTTCAGGGAGTGCATGGCACACACTGCTTGTAACTTGCACTTCAAAAGAACTTCTAACAGAAACCTTGACATTATTATCATAACTGACAATCTGGTTTTGAGAACAATCTAACTGAACTCCTTGATTTCCAAGATCACCATCTTTACTGCACTTGACGAATTCAGTTGATCTATCCTGGTTGGCATAAAAACCTTTCTCCTGACCTGGCAAAGAGGCCATTGTTCCAGCATTGTTTTCACCATCACCACATGGTTTGGAGGATAATGATGCAGTTGTTTCGTTCGAACCTGCAGTTGCAAGTTCAGACCTCTGCATCCTGTCTTGCATAACATCACTGGTTCCACTATTTGTAGCTTGACCCTTCTCACGCGAGCGATCTTCAATATGCCGCTGCCTTGACCTGGAACGCTTTACCACAGAGAACATGTTGACATCAGAATTAGCCTCAACAATCTCCTGGTCAACTGAAACCTGTTTTTGCTGAGGCACTTCATGTTGGTTAGTATCCATGGTGTCACAAATAGTGTCTAGACCAGCATATCCATCTGGAACCACCACATTTCTGAGTGAAATACTAGGCACAGCTGGTGGCTGAAAGACAGTTCTGTTGGTTGCTGGTGTAGTAATCTGGCTTCCAGCGAAAAGTAACCCCGGAACAATTGGTTTACCATTTAGCTCTACAAGTAAACAAGCAGTTCAGTTAACGAATAGAAGGTGTCAAAAGCAATGTGCAAGGGAGTAAAATCGGACACCAATGGTGAACAAAAGGCTAAATAGACAAAGAATCGGTGTATTTCCAGCAAATTTCAGAATCACTAGCCAACCAGTTAGTAACTCACGAGTGCTTATAACCAGCACCCTGCAGGTGTGTCCCTCTCGGGTTCTAATAAACAAACAAGTTATAGGACCAACAGCACCAAACTGGCACACTCGAAATTCCCCAATCCAACACATAAAAGGATTTCCCAACAAAACAAAATGGCTAATCCTGTACGAATGTTGAACCACGCTAAACCAAAGACATATCAGATGGCCCACTAAAATGAGCCTGGGTGGTTATTTGCATTAAACTGCATCCGTAAATAACGCAGTACTAGTTATGTAGGCTGCTAATTACGTGGGATTAACTAGCAATCTGCACCTTCGGTGCTTGTTCTTAGGAAACTAAGTACTTGCGGATTTGTAGGAAGCAAATCTTTTGGTCTCAGGAAACTACTTGCAGTTTGGAGGAAGCAAATCTTTTAACTAATTTTATTCAAACTTGCTTCGGATGCAACTAATACTAGAGGAACAGGCGCGCTTTGCCGCACCCACTTGTAGCTTCATTTAGCCTTTCTTCTCACAGATAACAACACGACCGCAATCATGAAATCGCCGCAGAGTTACACAGTATGTCACAAACTTACAGTACATCACATGAATAGTTTCTCTAAACAGAAAACCATTTCATTAGGACTCTGGACAACAACAGGGTCAACTCCCTGACCATCTTCCTCGCTCTTAAACATTGACGATTAATAATCAGCAGGGACACAATTGTGATAGTTCAAGTTCTTTTTAGTTTGCCGTAAGTAACCACTTGCTTGAAAATTACAGATGCACTATAGGGTGAGATGTGTCATACACAAAATGTAAAGAACTATTAGAACAACACAAAATGTAAAGATCTATTAGGATAACATACAGCTGAAAAGAACCTCAATTTGGGCTAAAATGCATTCTACAACTTTCTGTTGCACCGAATACCAGGTATAAAATCTTGAATGCTCTTACAGAATATGGCAAGCAAGCAGGTGGTAATGAAAGCATTGGCAATAGATGAGCAGACAACAACAGAAAAATAGCTAAGATCCATCATTCAGCCAGCAATATAACACGAATTGCACCAGCTAAAAGGAAGGTCTACTGAAGAATATGAGCATATGGCATGGCATCTTCTAGTTCATTTATTCATTGACACCTAGAACCATTACAAGTTCATATATCTGGGGTTAGCAAGGAAACAAAATGGTTTCTGTAGACACAATTTAGAGGAGAAACATAGTACAGGCATACCTCACAAAGTCACAATCAAAGCAAGACGATGCTACCATCTGTGAAGTTTCTAATCATAGCCTGACAAAAGTCTGTTCCACTAGTTTTCGAACACTCATGTTTTCTAGCTCCATTAGTATTCCGCAAGAAAAGCAATATAAAGCATACATCGCCCAAAATGAACATCTTAATAACCAAATTAGCATCAGGACATTGTCGATCTCCTTAGCACAACCAACAGGCCCTTCGCATGCATGGCCATCGATCCTATTGTTTTTGCTATAAAACTAATACCTGGTCCAGATTTACTGCACACGGCTACTTTAGACAGGGTGGAATTTGTTGCAGGGAAGGTAGCATGAGCAGGTGCGTAGGCTCGCTTCCACAGAACACCACATTTTCTCCTCGTGTTAGCTAATACGGGGAAATCTAGGCTTGCATCACCAATGAACTACTCAATCCCCTACCCAACCCAACCCAATCCGACCCTGGCGAGGGAGCGGCCAGAGCGCCAACAAACATGGGGAGGGGTGGGGGGAGGGGACACGCACCTTGCGGACCGGCGGCGCAGGAGGGGAGGAGCCACGGCGGGGGGCGGTGGCCGGCGGCGAGGAAGGCGCAGGCGAGGGACTCGGCGTGGGAATCGACCTGCTGGCGCATCTGCCCGGTGACCCAGTCCCGGCGCTCGAAGACCTGCATGAAGAGGTTCTCCATGGCCGGCTGCCGGAGCGGTGGCGGAGGTGGCCGGGGGCGGAGGAGGGGTGCGGGGGCTAGGGTTTGGGCATGGAGATGGATCGGCAGCGGGGTGGGGAAGAGAGATGGGCGACGAAATTTTTGAATCGGGGCGAGGGGGAGAGGGAAATCTGATGAGCCAGACAGCCGCAAGCGGGCGGTCCTCCAATGCCTGGTGGGTTTTTTTTTAGAGAGAGACATAAAGCTGGGATTATATTCACTCACTGCAACCACGTCATGTCTTTACACATAGCATCCTTTAACACATCATCAAGGGGGCAGTTACCAACACAATCGTTTACCCGTGTCTGACCCATAAGATAAATCCAATGATAAATTGGCCGATATGCTAATAAACCGGATGATTTATCTCTTATCTTGGATCGACCGATAAGTTATTGATAAGTGATATCCTCAACATTGGCTAAAATACATATGCACACAAGCATTAGCCAATCTACAACACCACACAAGTTTACATTTTACAAAAAGGGAGCATAACCTGAATCAAGCTATTTTACCATGGATTGAGCGGTCCACCTCTGTGTTGCTTAGCTTTGAGAGAGACTGCCTCGACATGAGCCATCTCCAGAATGATCTGTGGTAAACCAGGCCTGCTCGCCATCTTCACATATCAGTTTGTACCTAGAGCTCGATCCGGCAATGAAGACGTCACCAGTGTTCAGAAACCCCGTCTGAATTAATCTTAACGAAAGACACCATCTTCCTTGAAGACTGGCACGTTTCGATTGATTTTTCAGATTTTAAGCTTGCTCATTCTTCAGCCAGGTTTGCGTCCACCCCGAACACACGTGGCAGTCACCGAACCACCACGCGTTGGTCCTTTTTAAATGCCACGCGTGGGGGGCACTCCTCTTCCTCCCTCTGCCCCGCCACCCGACAACAACCCTAGACACCCGTCGACGCAACATGTCGTGGAAGTGGATCTTCGAGAAGATCGATGATACGTCTCCAACGTATCTACTTTTCCAAAACACTTTTGCCCTTGTTTTGGACTCTAACTTGCATGATTTGAATGGAACTAACCCGGGCTGACGATGTTTTCAGCAGAATTGCCATGGTGTTATTTTTGTGCAGAAATAAAAGTTCTCGGAATGACCTGAAAATCAACGAAGATTATTTTTTGAATATATTAAAAATACTGGAAGAAGAATCCACGTCAGGGGGGCACACCTGTAGGCGCGCCCCTTGCCTCATGGGCCCCCTGACGCTCCACTGACCTCAACTCCAACTCCATATATTCGTGTCCGGGGAGAAAAAATCAGAAAGAATGATTCATCGTGTTTTACGATACGGAGCCGCCGCCAAGCCCTAAACTCTCTCGGGAGGGCTGATCTGGAGTCCGTTCGGGGCTCCAGAGAGGGGAATCCGTCGCCATCGTCATCATCAACCTTCCTCCATCATCAATTTCATGATGCTCACTGTCGTGCGTGAATAATTTCATCGTAAGCTTGCTGGACGGTGATGGGTTGGATGAGATTTATCATGTAATTGAGTTAGTTTTGTTAGGGTTTGATCCCTAGTATCCACTATGTTCTGAGATTGATGTTGCTATGACTTTGCTATGCTTAATGTTTGTCACTAGGGCCCGAGTGCCATGATTTCAGATCTGAACCTATTATGTTTTCATGGATATATGTGAGTTCTTGATCCTATCTTGCTAGTCTATAGTCACCTATTATGTGTTATGATCCATTAACCCCGAAGTGAAAATAATCGGGGATACTTACCGGTGATGACCGTAGTTTGAGGAGTTCATGTATTCACTATGTGTTAATGCTTTGGTCCGGTACTCTATTAAAAGGAGGCCTTAATATCCCTTAGTTTCCAATAGGACCCCGCTGCCACGGGAGGGTAGGACAAAAGATGTCATGCAAATTCTTTTCCATAGGCACGTATGACTATATTCGAAATACATGCCTACATTACATTGATGAACTGGAGCTAGTTCTGTGTCACCCTATATTATAACTGTTGCATGATTGATCGCATCCAACATAATTCTCCGTCACCGATCCAATGCCTATGAGTTTTTCATATATTGTTCTTTGCTTATTTACTTTTCCGTTGCTACTGTTACAATTACTATAAAACCAAAACTGTTACTGTTACTTTTGCCACCGTTACCACTACTATCATATTATTTTGCTACTAAATACTTTGATGTAGATATTAAGTTTCCAGGTGTGGTTGAATTGACAACTCAGCTGCTAATACTTGAGAATATTCTTTGGCTCCCCTTGTGTCGAATCAATAAATTTGGGTTAAATACTCTACTCTCGAAAACTGTTGCGATCCCCTATACTTGTGGGTTATCAAGACTCTTTTCTGGCGCCCTTGCCGGGGAGCATAGCTCTACTCTTTGAGTCACTTGAGATTTATACCTGTTGATCACTATGAAGAACTTGAAAGATCAAAGAACCAAGATTTTTCCCTCAACTAAGAGGGGAGGTAAGGAACTGCCATCTAGCTCTGCACTTGATTCATCTTCTGTTTTGAGTAAACTTGCGACACCTACACATGCTATTGATTCTGATAGGTCGCATGTTATTGATGATGCCACTTCTGCTTTGCATGATACTTATGATGAAACTGCTTCTATGCTTGATACTACGGTGCCACTAGGTGAATTTTTTGATGAACAACTTGCTAGTGCTAGAGAGAATGAAATTATTGAAACTGATAATATTGATGAAAGTGATGATGAAGATTCTCCCCCTAGATATGAATTGCCTGTTGTGCCTGAGGGTTATGTTATGGATGAAGAGACTGCTAGAGACTTCTTAGCTTGTAATGATAGATCTGATCTTAAGAAATTATTAGCTAAGCTTAAAGAAAAGTCTTTGAATGCTAGAATGAAATATGACCCCGCTTTTGCTACTTCACCTATCTTTATTACTGATAAGGATTATAATTTCTCTGTCGATCCTGAGATAATTACTTTGGTTGAATCTGATCCTTTTTATGGCTATGAATCTAAAACTGTGGTGGCACATCTTACTAAATTAAATGATAGCCACCCTATGCACTAATGATGAGAAAACTCGCTATTATTACATCCTTAAGTTGTTTCTGTTCTCATTAAAGGGTGATGCTAAAACATGGTTTAATTCTCTTGATCCTGGTTGTGTGCGTAGTCCCCAGGATATGATTTATTACTTCTCTGCTAAATATTTCCCCGCTCATAAGAAACAAGTTGCTTTAAGATAAATATATAATTTTGTGCAAATTGAAGAAGAGAGTCTCCCACAATCTTGGGGGAGGCTCCTCCGATTACTTAATGTTTTGCCTGATCATCCTCTTAAGAAAAATGAAATACTCAATATCTTTTATAATGGACTAACCGATGCTTCCAGAGACCACCTGGATAGTTGTGCTGGTTGTGTTTTGGGGGAAAGAACTGTTGATCAAGCTGAATTGCTATTGAATAATATGTTGACTAATGAAAATAATTGGACACTTCCTGAACCAACTCCTAAGCCAACTCTGAAGAAAAGGGGTATTATATTTCTCAGTCCTCAAGATATGCAAGAGGCAAAGAAATCTATGAAAGAAAAAGGTATTAAAGCTGAAGATGTTAAGAATTTAGCACCTATTGAAGAAATACATGGTCTTGATAACCCGAAACAGGTAGTAAAGGTAAATTCTCTATATAGATATGATAAAGCTGAAATCTCGCGTATTAAGTTTGCTAGCCAATGCTTAGATGAGTTTGATAATTTTATGGTTAAACAAGAAGATTTCAATGCTTATGTTGGTAGACAATTGAAACATAATGCTTATATGATTGAACACTTGAGTGATTATATGGCTAATGTAAAGGGTGAACTTAAACTTATTAGTAAACATGCTTCTATGGTTACCACTCAAGTAGAACAAGTACTTAAAGCTCAGAATGATTTGCTTAATGAATTAAATAATAAGAATGATAATGTTGTTAGAGTTGTGACTAGAGGGGGTAAAATGACTCAGGAACCTTTGTATCCCGAGGGCCATCCTAAGAGAATTGAGCAAGATTCTCAGAGAACTAATGTAGATGCACATAGTCCTTCTAAGAGGAAGAAAAAGAAAAATGATAGGACTTTGCATGCTTCTAGTGAATCTGTTTTTGACACACCCGAGAATCCCAATGATATTTCTATTTCTGATGCTGAAACACAATCTGGTAATGAACATGAACCTAGTGACAATGTTAATGATGATGTTCATGTTGACGCTCAAACTAGTAATGATAATGATGTAGAGATTGAACCTGTTGATCTTGATAACCCACAATCAAAGAATCAACGTTGTGATAAGAGAGACTTTGTTGCTAGGAAGCACGGTAAAGAAAGAGAACCATGGGTTCAGAAACCCATGCCCTTTCCTCCTAAACCATCCAAGAAAAAGGATGATGAGGATTTTGAGCGCTTTGCTGAAATGATTAGACCCATCTTTTTGCGTATGCGTTTGAGTGATATGCTTAAAATGAATCCTTATGCCAAATACATGAAAGATATTGTTACAAATAGAAGAAAGATACCGAAAGCTAAAATTTCCATCATGCTTGCTAATTATACTTTTAAGGGTGGAATACCAAAGAAACTTGAAGATCCAAGAGTACCAACTATACCATGCTCCATTAAAAGAGACTATGTTAGAACTGCTTTATGTGATCTTGGAGCCGCTGTTAGTGTTATGCCTCTCTCTTTATATCGTAGACTCGATTTGAATAAGTTGACACCTACTGAAATATCTTTGCAAATGGCTGATAAATCAACTGCTATACATGTCGGTATTTGTGAGGATGTGCCTGTTGTGGTTGCAAACGTTACTATTTTAACGGACTTTGTTATTCTTGATATTCCCGAGGACGATAGTATGTCCATTATTCTTGGAAGACCCTTCTTGAATACTGCAAGGGCTGTTATTGATTGCAACAAAGGCAATGTCACCTTTCATGTTAATGGTAATGAGCATACAGTACACTTTCCGAGGAAACAACCTCAAGTCCACAATATCAGTTTGTAACATCCCAAAATTCTAAATTTTGGAATGTTATATTAAATAAATATTTATGAATGTTTGTTTGATTTTTGTGTGACTGATTGTGTGAAATTGAGTGGCATTTGGAAATTTCAGAGACATTTGAATTTTATTTGAATTTGGATTCAACTTGGCATTCAAAATTTATTTCATATACCCCTGACAAATACTTGTTTAAAAGTATGAGAGGAGCTAACATGACACTCCAAAAATTCAGGAGAAATTAATGCCAAAAGTTTTTGAATTTAAATTGGAGTTTATTTGGAATTTATATAAAAAATGTTTTCTTTTAGTTTGGATTTTTGCCTCTGGAAAAATGTTCACGTTGTAGGGTTTATTTTTCTGATTTAATTGATATATATATATGTCCTATATAAAAATACTACAGGTTTTTCTATATTTAGTTTTCTTCCCTCTCTGTCTTAATTCAAAAAAAAGAAGGAAAAAAGCCCCAGCGTGCGGCTAGGCCAATAGGCCCAGCAACGCCGCAGCCCACCAGCGCGCCCGAGCCTACCAGCCCAGCTCCGCGCCAGATGCCTGAATCCCCTTCGCCTCGGTCGCCCGCTCCCCTCTCGCTCGCCCCTGTGCCGCTGACCACAGGGCCCCACTGCCCGATCGCCCCGCCCGCGTCTTCTTCTTCCTCCCCACGCCAAGTCGCGCTGCCGCTGTCAGAATCCCGATCTTCTCGGGATCACGAATCCCCTCGCCCCCTTCTCCAAGCACCCTCCCCTGTATATAACTCCCGCCCCTCGACCGATTCCGCCCCAAAGCCCCTTCCGAGAAACCCCGCCTCCTTCTCAATTGCTCGCCGGAGCCGAGCGCCCCCGCCGCGCCATTGCCGCCCCACCGAGCTACTCCGACCCCCACACTGCCTCCCGAGACCATCTCTACACTCCCCTCGCTCGTCCGCATCTCCCGCCCTCACCCAAGCCCGAAACCCACCGGAGCGCCGCCACCGCCGACGCCAAACGCCACCGCCGCCTCGACCTCGCCGTCGACCTCCTCCGTCCACCTACAGCACTATCTCGACCACCGCTAGACTCACCGTCGAACGCCGCGTCTGCCCGTACTCTCGCCGGAGCCCGCCGACGATCGGAGCGCCGCCGACGATGACGTCCGAGCCGCTCGCCGTCGACCTTCCCCGCGGTGAGCTCTCCACTTCCCCTCCTCCGTCCGATTCTAAATCTACGGTATAGATTTGATGGATGAACGGTTAGGTTTATTTTTTTAGTTCAGTTTTTTTATGGTTTAGTCTGGATCGGTTTAGCCGACTGGTTTCTTTTATTTCGTATGTGCGCGGTTTAGTTAGTTTTCGGCCGAGCGTCGTTTAGTTACGGATCACCCACCAGTTTAGCCCAGTACCAATGGGCCACGTAGCTAGTGCCCGATTGTTTTTTTTTGTTTTTTTTTTCGTTTCTGTTTTAAAAACAGAACAAGTTTCAATCTTATATTGCTTGTATCTTTTAGCATACTTGATGTTTTTGAGTGATTCCAATTGCAATGTGTCACAAATTTTATGAAGTTTCTGTTAGTGATTTGAAATTTGGAATTTGAGTAGTTTAAATTTGAATTACTTCAAATATGATTCAAACACTATCTTGGCTCTAGTTTGAGTTTTATAAAATATTTTTGATTGATTCTTTTTGCTCCTGGTCACTAGGACCTTTGCCTATCCAGTAGTGTTGAGTATTTTATTTTTAGTTTATTTTAAATTATGATTTTAGGCAAAACAGTACTGTTTTATATAGTTTAGTGTTATTTTCTTTTCCCTTAGTATTTATTTGTTTTTAACTATAAACCTTTTTGTTTTTTTTGCAAAAATTTAGTTTGGCTTCTATTATTGAAAAGTAGACAATTTTATTTTATTATAAAAAAATTCTTTAGTTTTGTTCGAAAACTTGTTTAGGTCATAGCTAATGTTTCATAAAAGCTTTTTATTTGTTTCTTTTTGCTAATAAAACTTTATGAAAAATACTTTATGATTTAAATTTTATTTTCTGTTGAAGTTATTAGTTTAGTATTTTCTTTGTTAAGTTTTGCTTAGGACAAAACTGTTTTGTGTTATGTCTTAGAGTTTTCTTTAGTAGTTTTGTTGTGTAGTTTTCCTTTGTTCTTATTTGGTGTCCCTTGTTGTTTTGCAATCTATTTGTTGGTTTATTATGAGTGTTAGAATTTCCTGCTAGTATGTTTGCTTATATGAATGCTATGTTTGACTATATAGATTTTCAACGGAGTGACGAATAGTTTATCAAAGATTTCGAGAGCGTTATTATCTTCATCAAGTAATACCAGGCAAGTTCACTTTGACCATGTTTTTTTCATACCTATATTTTATTTGCATGTAGTAGCACCTTTTCAGTAATCCCTCCAGTAGTGATATTGATTTCTTGTAGTTGAGTAGAATGCATGAGGTAGGAACCCATCTCCCTGTTATCAAGCCCGGGACGTTATATAGTTTTAATGCTACGCTATAGTAGAGGGGTTTAGTATGAGTGCATGAGAGTGGAGTAAAGGAGGACTCTACGTCAATGGCGACAACTTCATGATGGCATCGGAAAGGACTACATCTTCAGGACTCCTCAAGATTTAGAGACTCGAGACAAGAATTCAATACACACTACTGGGTGAAGGATGGTTGACGGGCACCCTGGAGAAACCAGTGGTTGGTCGGGATGCATGAAGAAGCGCCATGACATCTTGCAGAAAGCTTCACCCAGACTCAAAGAGACGGAAGAATACTTCATGCCCGGAAGCTTACCTGTGCAACCGCAAGTCACTATGGGCTCTGGCTTGGTTGACCTTAGTTGTGATTCTGGCTGGGACGGTGCTCCGGCGGAACTGTTATGCCGGGGAAACTTCCCTCCGGGAGGGGGAAATCATCACCATCGTCATCACCAACGATCCTCTCGTCGGGAGGGGGTCAATCTCCATCAACATCTTCACCAGCACCATCTCCTCTCAAACCCTAGTTCATCTCTTGTATCCAATCTTTGTATCCAAACCTCAGATTGGTACATGTGGGTTGCTAGTAGTGTTGATTACTCCTTGTAGTTGATGCTAGTTGGTTTACTTGGTGGAAGATCATATGTTCAGATCCATTATGGATATTAATACCCCTCTGATTATGAACATGAATATGATGTGTGAGTAGTTACGTTTGTTCCCGAGGACATGGGATAAGTCTTGCTATAAGTAGTCATGTGAATTTGGTATTCATTCGATATTTTGATGAGATGTATGTTGTCATCCCTCTAGTGGTGTCATGTGAACGTCGACTACATGAAACTTCACCATTGTTTGGGCCTAGAGGGAGGCATTGGGAAGTAATAAGTAGATGATTGGTTGCTAGAGTGACAGAAGCTTAAACCCTAGTTTATGTGTTGCTTCGTAAGGGGCTGATTTGGATCCATATGTTCATGCTATGGTTAGGTTTACCTTAATACTTCTGTTGTAGTTGCGGATGCTTACAATAGGGGTTAATCATAAGTGGGATTCTTGTCCAAGTAAGGACAGTACCCGAGCACCGGTCCACCCACATATCAAATTATCAAAGTACCGAACGTGAATCATATGATCATGACGAAAACTAGCTTGACGATAACTCCCATGTGTCCTCGGGAGCGCTTTCCTTCATATAAGAGTTTGTCCAGGCTTGTCCTTTGCTACAAAAAGGATTGGGCCATCTTGCTGCACCTTATTTACTTTTATTACTTGCTCCCCGTTACAAATTACCTTATCACAAAACTATCTGTTACCGATAATTCGAGTGCTTGCAGAGAATACCTTGCTGAAAACCGCTTATCATTTCCTTCTGCTCCTCGTTGGGTTCGGCACTCTTACTTATCGAAAGGACTATGATATATCCCCTATACTTGTGGGTCATCAAGACTCTGTTCTGGCACCGTTACCGGGGAGTGAAGCGCCTTTGGTAGGTGGAATTTGGTAAGGAAAAATTTATATAGTGTGCTGAAATTTACTGTCACTTGTTACTATGGAACATAATCCTTTGAGGGGTTTGTTCGGGGTATCTTCACCCCGACCAGTAGAGCAAAGAGTTGCTCCTCAACCTACTGAACCTACTAAAAATGTTTACTTTGAAATTCCTTCGGGTATGATAGAGAAACTGCTAGCTATTCCTTTTGCAGGAGATGGAACATTACATCCCGATTTACACTTAATCTATGTGGATGAAGTTTGTGGATTATTTAAGCTTGCAGGTATGCCCGAAGATGTTATCAAGAAGAAGGTTTTCCCTTTATCTTTGAAGGTATATGCATTGACAAGGTATAGTCTATGTGATGATATGGGATCATGGGACTATAAGCTATTGAAATTGGAATTTCACCAGAAGTTTTATCCTATGCATCTTGTTCATCGTGATCGTAATTATATATATAATTTTTGGCCTCGTGAAGGAGAAAGCATCTCTCAAGTTTGGGGGAGGCTTAAGTCAATGTTATATTCATGCCCCAATCATGAGCTCTCAAGAGAAATGATTATTCAAAAAATTTATGCTCGGCTTTCTCTTAGTAATCGCTCCATGCTCGATACTTCTTGTACTGGATCTTTTATGATAAAGACTATTGAATTCAAATGGGATTTATTGGAGAGAATTAAACGCAACTCTGAAGATTGGGATCTTGAAGAAGGTAAGATGTCAGGTATAACACCTAAGTTTGATTGTGTCAAATCTTTTATGGATACCAATGCTTTCCGTGAATTTAGCACTAAATATGGACTTGACTCTGAGATAGTAGCTTCTTTCTATGAATCATTTGCTACACATGTTGATCTCCCTAAGGAGAAGTGGTTTAAATATAATCCTCCCATTGAAGTAAAAGTAGTTGCACCGATTAAAGTTGAAGAAAAGACTATCACTTATAATGATCCTGTTGTTCCTACTGCTTATGTTGAGAAATCACCTTTCCCTGTTAGAATAAAGGATCATGCTAAAGCTTCAACTATAGTCAACAAAAGTAATATTAGGACACACAAACCCCCTGAGCAAATTAAAGTTGAACCTAATATTGCTATGGTTAAAGATCTCTTGGCCGATAATATTGATGGGCATGTTATTTACTTCTGTGATGAGACTGCTAGAATTGCTAGACCTAATACTAAAAATAAACATAGACATGTTGTAGGCATAACTGTTATTTCTGTTAAAATAGGAGATCATTGCTATCATGGGTGATGTGATATGGGTGCTAGTGCTAGTGCAATACATCATTCCTTATGTAAAGAAATTATGCATGATATTGCACCTATTGAGATAGAAGATATCGATGCTACCATTAAGCTTGCCAATAGAGATACTATTTCACCAATTGGGATTGTGAGAGATGTTGAAGTCTTGTGTGGGAAGGTTAAATATCCTGCTGATTTTCTTGTTCTTGGTTCCCCACAAGATAGCTTTTGTCCCATTATATTTGGTAGACCCTTCTTGAATACTGTTAATGCTAAGATAGACTGCAATAAGGATATTGTTTCTGTTGGTTTAGGGAAAATGTCTCATGAGTTTAATTTTGCTAAGTTTCGTAGACAACCCCGTGATGAAGAATTGCCTAGTAAAGATGAAATTATTGGTCTTGCTTCTATTGTTGTGCCTCCTACTGATCCTTTAGAACAATATTTGCTAGACCATGAAAATGGTATGTTCATGAATTAAAGAAGGGAAATAGATGAAGTATTCTTTAAACAGGGACCTATTCTAAAACACAACTTGCCTGTTGAAATCTTAGGGGATCCTCCTCCACCCAAGGGTGATCTCGTATTTGAGCTTAAACCGTTACCTGATACTCTTAAATATGCTTATCTTGATGAAAAGAAGATATATCATGTTATTATTAGTGCTAACCTGTCAGAGCATGAAGAAGAGAAATTATTGAAAACCCTGAAGAAGCACCGTACTGCTATTGGATATACTCTTGATGATCTTAAGGGCATTAGTCACACTCTATGTCAACATAAAATAAATTTGGAGAAAGACGCCAAACCAGTTATTGATCACCAACGACGGCTGAATCCTAAGATGAAAGAAGTGGTAAGAAAGGAAATATTAAAGCTCCTTGAGGCAGGTATAATCTATCCCGTTGCTGATAGTTAGTGGGTAAGTCATGTCCATTGTGTCCCTAAGAAGGGAGGTATTACCGTTGTTACTAATGATAAAGATGAATTGATTCCACATAGAATTATTATAGGTTATAGGATGGTAATTGATTTTCACAATTAAATAAAGCTACTAAAAAAGATCATTACACTTTGCCTTTGATTGATCAAATGCTAGAAAGATTATCCAAACATACACATTTTTGCTTTCTAGATGGTTACTCTGGCTTCTCTCAAATACCTATGTCAGCTGATGATCAAGCAAAGACCACTTTTACTTGCCCTTTCGGTACCTTTTCTTATAAACGTATGCCTTTTGGTTTATGTAATGCTCCTGCTACCTTTCAAAGATGCATGATGGCTATATCCTCTGACTTTTGTGAAAAGATTTGTGAGGTATTCATGGACGATTTCTTCGTTTATGGATCCTCTTTTGATGATTGCTTGAGCAACCTTGATCGAGTTTTGCAGAGATGTGAAGAAATTAATTTCGTTTTGAATTGGGAGAAGTGCCACTTTAAGGTTAATGAAGGTATTTTCTTGGGGCATAAAATTTCTGAAAGAGGTATTGAAGTTGACAAAGCTAAAGTTTATGCTATTGAAAAGATGCCGTGTCCCAAGGACATTAAAGGTATAAGAAGTTTCTTTGGTCATGCCAGTTTTTATAGGAGGTTCATTAAGGACTTCTCTAAAATTTCTTGGCCTCTGACTAATCTACTACAAAAAGTTATTCCTTTTGTCCTTGATGATGATTGTATAGAAGCATTTGAAATACTTAAGAAAGCCTTGATCTCTGCACCTATTTTTCAGCCACCTGATTGGAATTTACCCTTTGAAATCATGTGTGATTCTAGTGATTATGCTGTAGGTGTTGTTCTAGGGCAAAGAGTTGATAAGAAATTAAATGTTATTCAATATGCTAGTAAAACTCTAGACAATGCCTAGAGGAATTATGCTACTACTAAAAAAGAATTTTTAGCAGTTGTATTTGCTTGTGATAAGTTCAGACCTTATATTGTTGATTCTAAAGTAACTATTCACACTGATCATGCTGCTATTAAATACCTTATGGAAAAGAAAGATGCTAAACCTAGACTTATTAGATGGGTTATCTTGCAACAAGAATTTGATTTACATATTATTGATAGAAAGGGAGCTGAGAACCCCGTTGCAGAAAACTTATCTAGGTTAGAGAATGTTCTTGATGACCCACTACCTATTGATGATAGCTTTCCCTGAAGGAAATATGCCCTAGAGGCAATAATAAAGTTATTATTTATTTCCTTATATCATGATAAATGTTTATTATTCATGCTAGAATTGTATTAACCGGAAACATAATACATGTGTGATTACATAGACAAAAACAAAGAGTCACTAGTATGCCTCTACTTGACTAGCTCGTTAATCAAAGATGGTTATGTTTCCTGACCATAGACATGAGTTGTCATTTGATTAACGGGATCACATCATTAGGAGAATGATGTGATTGACTTGACCCATTCCGTTAGCTTAGCACTTGATCGTTTAGTTTGTTGCTATTGCTTTCTTCATAACTTATACATGTTCCTATGACTATGATATTATGCAACTCCCGTTTACCTGAGGAACACTTTGTGTGCTACCAAACGTCACAATGTAACTGGGTGATTATAAAGGTGCTCTACAGGTGTCTCTGAAGGTACTTGTTGGGTTGGCGTATTTCGAGATTAGGATTTGTCACTCTGATTGTTGGAGAGGTATCTCTGGGCCTTCTTGGTAATGCACATCACTCAAGCCTTGCAAGCATTGCAACTAATAAATTAGTTGCAGGATGATGTATTACGGAACAAGTAAAGAGACTTGCCGGTAACGAGATTGAACTAGGTATTGAGATACCGACGATCGAATCTCGGGCAAGTAACATACCAATGACAAAGGGAACAACGTATGTTGTTATGCGGTCTGACCGATAAAGATCTTTGTAGAATATGTAGGAGCCAATAGGAGCATCCAGGTTCCGCTATTGGTTATTGACCGGAGACGTGTCTCGGTCATGTCTACATAGTTCTCGAACCCGTAGGGTCCCGCACGCTTAAAGTTTGGTGACGATCGTAATTAGGGTTTTTGTGTTTTGATGTACCGAAGGTTGTTCAGAGTCCCGGATGTGATCACAGACATGACGAGGAGTCTCGAAATGGTCGAGACATAAAGATTGATATATTGGAAGCCTATATTTGGATATCGGAAACGTTCCGGGTGAAATCAGGATTTTACCAGAGTACCGGGGGGGGGGGGTTACCGGAACCCCCCGGGGGGTTATTGGGCCTACATGGGCCATAAGGGAGAAGAGGAGGGCCGGCCAGGGCAGGCTGCGCGCCCCCTCCCCCTAGTCCGAATAGGACAAGGAAGGGGGGGGGGGCGCCCCCCTTTCCTCTTTCTCCCTTCCTCCTTCCTTTTCCAACAAGGCAAGAGGGGGGAGTCCTACTCCCGGTTGGAGTAGGACTCCTCTAGGCGCACCCATAGGGCCGGCCGCACCTCCCCCTCTCCCTCCTTTATATACTGAGGCAAGAGGGCACCCCATGACACACAAGTTGATCCTCGTGATCGTTCCTTAGCCGTGTGCGGTGTCCCCTTCCACCATATTCCACCTCGGTCATATCGTAGCGGTGCTTAGGCGAAGCCCTGCGTCGGTAGAACATCATCACCGTCATCACGCCATCGTGCTGACGAAACTCTCCCTCAATGTTTTGCTGGATCGGAACTCGAGGGACGTCACCGAGTTGAACGTGTGCAGAACTCGGAGGTGCCGTACGTTCAGTACTTGGATCGGTCGGACCGGGAAGACGTATGACTACTTCCTCTACGTTGTGTCAACACTTCCGTTGCTGGTCTACAAGGGTACGTAGACAACACTCTCCCCTCTCGTTGCTATGCATCACCATGATCTTGCGTGTGCATAGGAAAATTTTGAAATTACTACGTTCCCCAACAGTGGCATCCGAGCCTAGGTTTTATGCGTCGATGTTGTGCACGAGTAGAACACAAGTGAGTTGTGGGCGATATAAGTCATACTGCTTACCAGCATGTCATACTTTGGTTCGGCGGTATTGTTGGATGAAGCGGCCCGGACCAACATTACGCGTACGCTTACGCAAGACTGGTTCTACCGACGTGCTTTGCACACAGGTGGCTGGCGGGTGTCAGTTTCTCCAACTTTAGTTGAACCAAGTGTGGCTACGCTCGGTCCTTGCGAAGGTTAAAACAGCACCAGCTTGACAAACTATCATTGTGGTTTTGATGCGTAGGTAAGAACGGTTCTTGCTAAGCCCGTAGCAGCCACGTAAAACTTGCAACAACAAAGTAGAGGACGCCTAACTTGTTTTTGCAGGGCATGTTGTGATGTGATATGGTCAAGGATGATGCTAAATTTTATTGTATGAGATGATCATGTTTTGTAACCGAGTTATCAGCAACTGGCAGGAGCCATATGGTTGTCGCTTTATTGTATGCAATGCAATTGCGTTGTAATGCTTTACTTTATCACTAAGCGGTAGCTATAGTCGTGGAAGCATAAGATTGGCGAGACGACAACGATGCTACGATGGTGATCAAGGTGTCGCACCGGTGATGATGGTGATCATGAAGGTGCTTCGGAGATGGAGATCACAAGCACAAGATGATGATGGCCATATCATATCACTTATATTGATTGCATGTGATGTTTATCTTTTATGCATCTTATCTTGCTTTGATTGACGGTAGCATTATAAGATGATTCCCCACTAAATTATCAAAGTATAAGTGTTCTCCCTGAGTATGCACTGTTGCGAAAGTTCTTCGTGCTGAGACACCACGTGATGATCGGGTGCGATAGGCTCTATGTTCAAATACAACGGGTGCAAAACAGTTGCACACGCGGAATACTCAGGTTTAACTTGACGAGCCTAGCATATAACAGATATGGCCTCGGAACACGGAGACCGAAAGGTCGAGCGTGAATCATATAGTAGATATGATCAACATATTGATGTTCACCATTGATACTACTCCATCTCACGTGATGATCGGACATGGTTTAGTTGATTTGGATCATGTGATCACTTAGAGGATTAGAGGGATATCTTTCTAAGTGGGAGTTCTTAAGTAATATGATTAAATGAACTTAAATTTATCATGAACTTAGTACCTGATAGTATCTTGCTTGCCTATGTTTGATTGTAGATAGATGGCTCGTGCTATTGTTCCGTTGAATTTTAATGCGTTCCTTGAGAAAGCAAAGTTGAAAGATGATGGTAGCAATTACACGGACTAGGTCCGTAACTTGAGGATTATCCTCATTGCTGCACAGAAGAATTACGTCCTGGAAGCACCGCTAAGTGCCAAGCCTGCTGCAGGAGCGACACCAGATGTTATGAATGTCTGGCAGAGCAAAGCTGATGACTACTCGATAGTTCAGTGTGCCATGCTTTACAGCTTAGAACCGGGTCTTCAACGACGTTTTGAACATCATGGAGCATATGAGATGTTCCAGGAGTTGAAGTTAATATTTCAAGCAAATGCCCGGATTGAGAGATATGAAGTCTCCAATAAGTTATATAGCTGCAATATGGAGGAGAATAGTTCTGTCAGTGAACATATACTCAAAATGTCTGGGTATCATAATCACTTGACTCAACTGGGGGTTAATCTTCCTGTTGATAGTGTCATTGACAGAGTTCTTCAATCACTGCCACCAAGCTACAAAAGTTTCGTGATGAACTGTAATATGCAAGGGATGAATAAAACTATTCCTAAGCTCTTCGCGATGCTAAAAGCCGTGGAGGTAGAAATCAAGAAGGAGCATCAAGTGTTGACGGTCAATAAGACCATCAATTTCAAGAAAAAGGGCAAAGGGAAGAAGAAAGAGAACTTCAAGAAGAACAACAAACAAGTTGCTGCTCAGGAGAAGAAACCCAAGTCTGGACCTAAGCCTGAGACTGAGTGCTTCTACTGCAAGCAGACTGGTCACTGGAAGCGGAACTGCCCCAAGTATTTGGCGGATAAGAAGGATGGCAAAGTGAACAAAGGTATATGTGATATACATGTTATTGATGTGTACCTTACTAATGCTCGCAATAGCACCTGGGTATTTGATACTGGTTCTATTGCTAACATTTGCAACTCGAAACAGGGGCTACGGATTAAGCGAAGATTGGCTAAGGACGAGGTGACGATGCGCGTGGGAAATGGTTCCAAAGTCGATGTGATCGCGGTCGGCACGCTACCTCTACATCTACCTTCGGGATTAGTATTAGACCTAAATAATTGTTATTTGGTGCCAGCGTTGAGCATGAACATTATATCTGGATCTTGTTTGATGCGAGACGGTTATTCATTTAAATCAGAGAATAATGGTTGTTCTATTTATATGAGTAATATCTTTTATGGTCATGCACCCTTGAAGAGTGGTCTATTTTTGATGAATCTCGATAGTAGTGATACACATATTCATAATGTTGAAATCAAAAGATGCAGAGTTGATAATGATAGTGCAACTTATTTGTGGCACTGCCGTTTAGGTCATATCGGTGTAAAGCGCATGAAGAAACTCCATACTGATGGACTTTTGGAACTACTTGATTATGAATCACTTGGTACTTGCGAACCGTGCCTCATGGGTAAGATGACTAAAACGCCGTTCTCTGGTACTATGGAGAGAGCAACGAATTTGTTGGAAATCATACATACAGATATATGTGGTCCAATGAATGTTGAGGCTCGTGGTGGATATCATTATTTTCTCACCTTCACAGGTGATTTAAGCAGATATGGGTATATCTACTTAATGAAACATAAGTCTAAAACATTTGAAAACTTCAAAGAATTTCAGAGTGAAGTTGAAAATCATCGTAACAAGAAAATAAAGTTCCTATGATCTGATCGTGGAGGAGAATATTTGAGTTACGAGTTTGGTCTACATTTGAAACAGTGCGGAATAGTTTCACAATTCACGCCACCCGGAACACCACAGCGTAATGGTGTATCCGAACGTCGTAATTGTACTTTATTAGATAGGGTGCGATCTATGATGCCTCTTACTGATTTACTGTTATCGTTTTGGGGTTATGCTTTAGAGACGGCTGCATTCACGTTAAATAGGACACCATCGAAATCCGTTGAGACGACGCCTTATGAACTGTGGTTTGGCAAGAAACCAAAGTTGTCGTTTCTGAAAGTTTGGGGCTGCCATGCTTATGTGAAAAAGCTTCAAGCTCGAACCCAAATCGGAGAAATGTGTCTTCATAGGATACCCAAAGGAGACTGTTGGGTACACCTTCTATCACATATCCGAAGGCAAAACTTTTGTTGCTAAATTCGGAGTTTTTCTAGAGAAGGAGTTTTCTCTCGAAAGAAGTGAGTGGGAGAAAAGTAGAACTTGATGAGGTAACTGTACCTGCTCCCTTATTGGAAAGTAGTACATCACAGAAACCGGTTTCTGTGACACCTACACCAATTAGTGATGAAGCTAATGATAATGATCATGAAACTTCAGATCAAGTTACTACCGAACCTCGTAGATCAACCAGAGTAAGATCCGCACCAGAGTGGTACGGTAATCCTGTTCTGGAAGTCATGCTACTAGATCATGATGAACCTACAAACTATGAAGAAGCGATGGTGAGCCCAGATTCCGCAAAATGGCTAGAAGCCATGAAATCTGAGATGGGATCCATGTATGAGAACAAAGTGTGGACTTTGGTTGACTTGCCCATTGATCGGCAAGCAATTGAGAATAAATGGATCTTCAAGAAGAAGACTGACGCTGACAGTAATGTTACTGTCTACAAAGCTCGACTTGTTGCAAAAGGTTTTCGACAAGTTCAAGGGATTGACTACGATGAGACCTTCTCACCCGTAGCGATGCTTAAGTCTGTCCGAATCATGTTAGCAATTGCCGCATTTTATGATTATGAAATTTGGCAAATGGATGTCAAAACTGCATTCCTGAATGGATTTCTGGAAGAAGAGTTGTATATGATGCAACCAGAAGGTTTTGTCGATCCAAAGGGAGCTAACAAAGTGTGCAAGCTCCAGCGATCCATTTATGGACTGGTGCAAGCCTCTCGGAGTTGGAATAAACGCTTTGATAGTGTGATCAAAGCATTTGGTTTTGTACAGACTTTTGGAGAAGCCTGTATTTACAAGAAAGTGAGTGGGAGCTCTGTAGCATTTTTGATATTATATGTGGATGACATATTATTGATTGGAAATGATATAGAATTTCTGGATAGCATAAAGGGATACTTGAATAAGAGTTTTTCAATGAAAGACATCGGTGAAGTTGCTTACATATTGGGCATTAAGATCTATAGAGATAGATCAAGACACTTAATTGGACTTTCACAAAGCACATACCTTGACAAGGTTTTGAAGAAGTTCAAAATGGATCAAGCAAACAAAGGGTTCTTGCCTGTGTTACAAGGTGTGAAGTTGAGTAAGACTCAATGTCCGACCACCGCAGAAGATAGAGAGAAAATGAAAGATGTTCCCTATGCTTCAGCCATAGGCTCTATCATGTATGCAATGCTGTGTACCAGACCTGATGTGTGCCTTGCTATAAGTCTAGCGGGGAGGTACCAAAGTAATCTAGGAGTGGATCACTGGACAACGGTCAAGAACATCCTGAAATACCTGAAAAGGACTAAGGATATGTTTCTCGTATATGGAGGTGACAAAGAGCTCATCGTAAATGGTTACGTTGATGCAAGCTTTGACACTGATCCGGATGATTCTAAATCGCAAACCGGATACGTGTTTTTACTGAACAGTGGAGCTGTCAGTTGGTGCAGTTCTAAACAAAGCGTCGTGGCGGGATCTACATGTGAAGCGGAGTACATAGCTCCTTCGGAAGCAACAAATGAAGGAGTCTGGATGAAGGAGTTCATATCCGATCTAGGTGTCATACCTAGTGCATCGGGTCCAATGAAAATCTTTTGTGACAATACTAGTGCAATTGCCTTGGCGAAGGAATCCAGATTTCACAAGAGAACCAAACACATCAAGAGACGCTTCAATTCTATTTGGGATTTAGTCCAAGTGGGAGACATAGAAATTTGCAAGATACATACGGATCTGAATGTTGCAGACCCGCTAACTAAGCCTCTTCCACGAGCAAAACATGATCAGCACCAAGGCTCCATGGGTGTTAGAATCATTACTGTGTAATCTAGATTATTGACTCTAGTGCAAGTGGGAGACTGAAAGAAATATGCCCTAGAGGCAATAATAAAGTTATTATTTATTTCCTCATATAATGATAAATGTTTATTATTCATGCTAGAATTGTATTAACCGGAAACATAATACATGTGTGAATACATAGACAAAAACAGAGAGTCACTAGTATGCCTCTACTTGACTAGCTCGTTAATCAAAGATGGTTATGTTTCTTGACCATAGACATGAGTTGTCATTTGATTAACGGGATGACATCATTAGGAGAATGATGTGATTGACTTGACCCATTCCGTTAGCTTAGCACTTGATCGTTTAGTTTGTTGCTATTGCTTTCTTCATAAGTTATACATGTTCCTATGACTATGAGATTATGCAACTCCCGTTTACCAGATGAACACTTTGTGTGCTACCAAACGTCACAACGTAACTGGGTGATTATAAAGGTGCTCTAAGGTGTCTCTGAAGGTACTTGTTGGGTTGGCGTATTTCGAGATTAGGATTTGTCACTCCGATTGTCGGAGAGGTATCTCTGGGCCCTCTCGGTAATGCACATCACTCAAGCCTTGCAAGCATTGCAACTAATAAGTTAGTTGCAGGATGATGTATTACGGAACGAGTAAAGAGACTTGCCGGTAACGAGATTGAACTAGGTATTGAGATACCGACGATCGAATCTCGGGCAAGTAACATACCGATGACAAAGGGAACAACGTATGTTGTTATGCGGTCTGACCGATAAAGATCTTCGTAGAATATGTAGGAGCCAATATGAGCATCCAGGTTCCGCTATTGGTTATTGACCGGAGACGTGTCTCGGTCATGTCTACATAGTTCTCGAACCCGTAGGGTCCGCACGCTTAAAGTTCGGTGACGATCGTAATTAGGGTTTTTGTGTTTTGATGTACCGAAGGTTGTTCGGAGTCCCGGATGTGATCACGGATATGACGAGGAGTCTCGAAATGGTCGAGACATAAAGATTGATATATTGGAAGCCTATATTTGGATATCGGAAATGTTTCGGGTGAAATCGGGATTTTACCGACCAGGGGGTTACCGGAACCCCCCCGGGGGTTATTGGGCCTACATGGGCCATAAGGGAGAAAAGGAGGGCCGGCCAGGGCAGGCCACGCGCCCCCTCCCCCCCTAGTCCGAATAGGACAAGGAAGGGGGGGGGGGCGGCGCCCCCCTTTCCTCTTTCTCCCTTCCTCCTTCCTTTTCCAACAAGGCAAGAGGGGGGAGTCCTACTCCCGGTTGGAGTAGGACTCCTCCAGGCGCACCCATAGGGCCGGCCGCACCTCCCCCTCTCCCTCCTTTATATACTGAGGCAAGGGGGCACCCCATGACACACAAGTTGATCCTCGCGATCGTTCCTTAGCCATGTGCGGTGCCCCCTTCCACCATGTTCCACCTCGGTCATATCGTAGCAGTGCTTAGGCGAAGCCCTACGTCGGTAGAACATCATCACCGTCATCACGCCGTCGTGCTGACGAAACTCTCCCTCAACGTTTTGCTGGATCGGAACTCGAGGGACATCACCGAGTTGAACGTGTGCAGAACTCGGAGGTGCCGTACGTTTGGTACTTGGATCGGTCGGACCGGGAAGACGTACGACTACTTCCTCTACGTTGTGTCAACACTTCCGTTGCCGGTCTACAAGGGTACGTAGACAACACTCTCCCCTCTCGTTGCTATGCATCACCATGATCTTGCGTGTGCGTAGGAAAATTTTGAAATTACTACGTTCCCCAACATTCCCGATGAACAATTAAATGTCATAAATGCTTCTCGTACTGCTCCATGGTATGCTGATTATGCTAATTACATTGTTGCTAAATTCATACCACCTAGTTTCACATACCAGCAAAAGAAAAAAGTTTTTCTATGATTTGAGACATTACTTTTGGGATGACCCACATCTTTATAAAGAAGGAGTAGATGGTATTATTAGATGTAGTGTACCTGAGCATGAACATGAACAGATCCTACGCAAGTGTCACTCCGAGGCTTATGGAGGGCACCATGCTGGAGATAGAACTGCACACAAGGTATTGCAATCCGGTTTTTATTGGCCTACTCTCTTCAAGGATGCCCATAAGTTTGTCTTGTCTTGTGACGAATGTCAAAGAATTGGTAATATTAGTAGACGTCAAGAAATGCCTATGAATTATTCACTTGTTATTGAACCATTTGATGTTTGGGGCTTTGATTATATGGGACCATTTCCTTCCTCTAATGGGTATACACATATTTTAGTTGCTGTTGATTATGTTACTAAGTGGGTAGAAGCTATTCCAACTAGTAGTGTTGATAATAACACCTCTATTAAGATGCTTAAAGAAGTTATTTTCTCGAGTTTTGGAGTACCTAGATATTTAATGACTGATGGTGGTTCACATTTTATTCATGGTGCCTTTCGTAAAATGCTTGCTAAGTATGATGTTAATCATAGAATTGCATCTCCTTATCACCCGCAGTCTAGTGGTCAAGTAGAATTGAGTAATACAGAGCTCAAATTAATTTTGCAAAAGACTGTTAATAGATCTAGAAAGAATTGGTCCAAGAAACTTGATGATGCATCATGGGCTTATAGAACTGCATATAAAAATCCTATGGGTATGTCTCCATATAAAATGGTTTATGGTAAAGCATGTCACTTACCTCTCGAACTAGAACATAAGGCATATTGGGCCATTAAAGAGCTCAATTATGATTTCAAGCTTGCCGGTGAGAAGAGGCTATTTCACATTAGCTCACTTGATGAATGGAGAACCCAGGTCTATGAAAATGCCAAACCATTTAAAGAAAAAGTTAAAATACGGCATGACAAAAGGATACAAAAGCGTGAGTTTAATATAGGTGATTATGTATTGCTATACAACTCTCGTTTAAGATTTTTTGCAGGCAAGCTTCTCTCTAAATGGGAAGGTCCTTACGTTATCGAGGAGGTCTATCGTTCCGGTGCCATAAAAACCAACAACTTTGAAGGCACAAATCCAAAGGTGGTGAACGGTCAGAGAATCAAACATTATATCTCAGGTAATCCCATAAATGTTGAAACTAATATTATTGAAATCGTAACCCCGGAGGAATACATAAGGGACACTTTTCGGAACGTTTCAAACTCCGAAAAGGAATAGGTACGTGGTACGGTAAGTAAACCAACTCCAGAACATTTCTAATGGCAATTTTTCTCCCTTTTGGAATATTTAAGAAAATAGGAAAATAAGAAGCAGGCCGGAAAGGACACGAGACTTCCACGAGGGTGGAGGGCGCGCCCTACCCCCCTGGGCGCGCCCCTGCCTCGTGGGCACCTCGTGCACTCTCTGGACTCCGTTTTCTTGCATGATACTTCTTTTGGTCGGTAAAAATTCGTTATATAATCTCCCGAAGGTTTTGACCACCGTATCACGCAAATATCTCATGTCTTTGTTTCGAGCTGTTTTTCTGACGGATCTAGATCGCCATGGCATCTCCAAGTGCCCGCAAGGACAAGTTCTTCGAGAAGGTCATCAACCCCTACCTCGCAGAAGTGCCGCAACACCCTCAAACCATTGATATGCATGAGGGGTTGTTGCACATCCGCGATGTGGAGAGACTGAGGAGGACCGGAAGCATGGAGACAAGGCTTGAGGCGATGGAGCAACAAGTTTTCAAGTGTCAGGAGATGGTGGAGCGTGGACTCGACTCCAATCACATAATGATCATGGAGTTCACCAACAACAACAAGCTGGACGCCAAGGACATTGGGGAGGCCATCTTCAAGCTTCACGAGAAAATCGAGCGCCTCCAACCCAAATCTATGACCCGCAAAACCAAAACTGTGAGTATGAATACAGATTCAAGAGGATGAGTTTGGCTACAGATTTGAGGATTCTGGAGACTCGATCATCCTTCTATGATGGTGAGCCTATGCCTTGGAAGATGGACGACAAGCCTACATCATCAACAACTCCTTCGTCACCACCTCCGAGGAAGGCAACATAAACACATGGGTATGGTCACTCCCCTTGGCAACTGCCAAGTGATGTCTACTACACAACCTTCTTCTTGTAGACGTTGTTGGGCCTCCAAGTGCAGAGGTTTGTAGGACAGTAGCAAATTTCCCTCAAGTGGATGACCTAAGGTTTATCAATCCGTAGGAGGCATAGGATGAAGATGGTCTCTCTCAAGCAACCCTGCAACCAAATAACAAAGAGTCTCTTGTGTCCCCAACACACCCATACAATGGTAAATTGTATAGGTTCACTAGTTCGGCGAAGAGATGGTGAAACAAGTGGTATATGGATGGTAGATAAAGGTTTTTGTAATCTGAAATTATAAAAACAGCAAGGTAACTAATGATAAAAGTGAGCACAAATGGTATTGCAATGCGTTGAAACAAGGCCTAGGGTTCATACTTTCACTAGTGCAAGTCCTCTCAACAATAATAACATAATTGGATCACATAACTATCCCTCAACATGCAACAAAGAGTCACTCCAAAGTCACTAATAGCGGAGAACAAATGAAGAGATCATGGTAGGGTACGAAACCACCTCAAAGTTATTCTTTCCAATCAATCCGTTGGGCTATTCCTATAAGTGTCACAAACAGCCCTAGAGTTCGTACTAGAATAACACCTTAAGACACAAATAAATCAAAACCCTAATGTCACCTAGATACTCCAATGTCACCTCAAGTATCCGTGGGCATGATTATATGATATGCATCACACAATCTCAGATTCATCTATTCAACCAACACGTAGGACCTCAAAGAGTGCCCCAAAGTTTGTACCGAAGAGTCAAGACGAAAACGTGTGCCAACCCATATGCATAGGTTCATGGGCGGAACCCACAAGTTGATCACCAAAACATACATCAAGTGGATCAATAGAATACCCCATTTTCACCACGGGTATCCCACGCAAGACATACATCAAGTGTTCTCAAATCCTTAAAGACTCAATCCGATAAGGTAACTTCAAAGGGAAAACTCAATCCATTACAAGAGAGTAGAGGGGGAGGAGAAACATAAGATCCAACTATAATAGCAAAGCTCGCGATACATCAAGATTGTGCCAAATCAAGAACACGAGAGAGAGGGAGATCAAACACATATCTACTGGTACATACCCTCAGCCCCGAGGGAGAACTACCCCCCCTCGTCATGGAGAGCACCGGGATGATGAAGATGGCCACCGGAGAGGGATTCCCCCCTCCGGCAGGGTGCCGAAACGGGTCTAGATTGGTTTTCGGTGGCTACGGAGGCTTCTGGAGGCGGAACTCCCGATCTATTGCCTGTTCTGGAAGTTTTAGGATACGTAGCTATATATGGGTGCAGGAAGTACGTCGGTGGAGCTTCGGGGGCCCCAGAGGTAGGGGGCGCGCCCTAGGGGGGTGGGCACGCCCCCACCCTCGTGGGCACCTCCCTTCTCTCCTGATGTGGGGTCCAAGTCCATCCGGTAGCTTTCCTTCCAAAAATAACTTCTCCAGTTGATTTCATTCCATTTCGACTCCGTTTGATATTCCTTTTCTTTGAAACACTGAAATAGGCAAAAAAACAGCAAATCTGGGCGGGCCTCCGGTTAATAGGTTAGTCCCAAAAATAATATAAAAGTGGATAATAAAGCCCAATATTGCCCAAAACAGTAGATAACATAGCATGGAGCAATCAAAAATTATAGATACGTTGGAGACATATCAAGCATCCCCAAGCTTAATTCCTGCTCGTCCTCGAGTAGGTAAATGATAAAAATAGAATTTTTGATGCGGAGTGCTACTTGGCATAATTTCAATGTAATTCTTCTTAATTGTGGTATGAATATTCAGATCCAAAAGATTCGAGACAAAAGTTCATATTGACATAAAAATGATAATACTTCAAGCATACTAACTAAGCAATTATGTCTTCTCAAAATAACATGGGCAAAGAAAGTTCATCCCTACAAAATCATATAGTTTAGTCATGTTTCATTTTCTTCACACAAGAATGCTCTCATCATACACAACCCCGATGACAAGCCAAGCAATTGTTTCATACTTTAGTAATCTCAAACTCATAAACTTTCACGCAATACATGAGCGCGAGCCATGGATATAGCACTATGGGTGGAATAGAATATAATGAGGGGAGTTATGTGGAGAAGACAAAAAGGAGAAAGTCTCACATCAACGAGGCTAATCAATGGGCTATGGAGATGCCCACCGATTGATGTTAATGCAAGGAGTAGGGATTGCCATGCAACGGATGCACTAGAGCTATAAATGTATGAAAGCTCAACAAAAGAAACTAAGTGGGTGTGCATCCAACTTGCTTGCTCACGAAGACCTAGGGCACTTGAGGAGGCCCATTATCGGAATATACAAGCCAAGTTCTATAATGAAAAATTCCCACTAGTATATGAAAGTGACAAAACAAGAGACTCTCTACTATGAAGATCATGGTGTTACTTTGAAGCACAAGTGTGGTAAAAGGATAGTAGCATTGTCCCTTCTCTCTTTTCTCCCATTTTCATTTTTTTGGGACTTCTCTTTTTTATGGCCTTTCTCTTTTTTTGGGCCTTCTCTTTTTTATGGCCTTTCTCTCTTTTTTATGGCCTTTTTCTTTTTTATTTTTTTATTCCTCACTTGGGACAATGCTCTAGAAAATGATGATCATCACACTTCTATTTTTTTACAACTCAATGATTACAACTCGATACTAGAACAAAGATGACTCTATAGGAATGCCTCCGGCGGTGTACCGGGATTGCGATGAATCAAGAGCGACATGTATGAAAAATTATGAACGGTGGCTTTGCCACAAATACGATGTCAACTACATGATCATGCAAAGCAATATGACAATGATAATGCGTGTCATAATAAACGCAACGGTGGAAAGTTGCATGGCAATATATCTCGGAATGGCTATGGAAATGCCATAATAGGTAGGTATGGTGGCTGTTTTGAGGAAGATATAAGGAGGTTTATGTGTGAAAGAGCGTATCATATCATGGGGTTTGGATGCACCGACGAAGTTTGCGCCAACTCTCAATGTGAGAAAGGGCAATGCACGATACCGAAGAGGCTAGCAAGGATGAAAGGGTGAGAGTGCGTATAATCCATGGACTCAACATTAGTCATAAAGAACTCACATACTTATTGCAAAAATCTACAAGTCATCAAAAACCTCGGCACTACGCGCATGCTCCTAGGGGGATAGATTGGTAGGAAAATACCATCGCTCGTCCCCGACCGCCACTCATAAGGAGGACAATCAAATAACACCTCATGTTTCAAATTTGTTACACAACGTTTACCATACGTGCATGCTATGGGACTTGCAAACTTCAACACAAGCATTTCTCAATTTCACAACTACTCAACTAGCACGACTTTGATATTATTACCTCCATATCTCAAAACAATCATCAAGCATCAAACTTCTCTTAGTATTCAACACACTCATAAGAAAGTTTTTACTAGTCTTGAATACCTAGCATATTAGGATTAAGCACATTACCATGATGTTTAAGACTCTCAAAATAATCTAAGTGAAGGATGAGAGTTCATCTATTTCTTCAAAATAAAACTACCACCATGCTCTAAAATATATAAGTGAAGCACTAGAGCAAACGACAAACTACTCCGAAAGATATAAGTGAAGATCAATGAGTGGTCGAATAATTATGCAGCTATGTGAAGACTCTCTAACATTTAAGAATTTCAGATCTTGGTACTTTATTCAAACAGCAAGCAAAGCAAAATAAAATGACATCTAAGAATATCAAACATCATGTGAAGAAGCAAAAACTTAGGATCAACCGATACTAACCGATAGTTGTTGAAGAAGAAAGGTGGGATGCCAACCGGGGCATCCCCAAGCTTAGATGCTTGAGACTTCTCGAAATATTATCTTGGGATGCCTTGGGCATCCCCAAGCTTGAGCTTTTGTGTCTCCTTAGTTCCTCTCATATCACGGTCTCCCTAAATCTCAAAAGCTTCATCCACACAAAACTCAACAAGGACTCGTGAGATAAGTTAGTATAACACATTGCAAAAACCTTATCATAATCTACTGTAGCAAATCACTAAATTTATTATTCAACATTGCATACTAAATGCCTCTTCATATTTAATAGTCCTATCCTCAAATAGAATCATTAAAGAAGCAAACATATGCAAACAACGCAAACATAACAGCAATCTGCCTAAACAGGATAGTCTGTAAAGAATGCTGCAACATCCATACTTACCCAGCTCCAAAAATTATGAAAGAAAATTCCCACTGTAGTAAATTTATCAGAGCTTAATATGCAAAAGGTTTCAACATTTTATCACATTCTGACTTTTCTAGGGAATTATTGCAACAGAGGTAAACTTTCTGTTTTCAAATAGCAACATGTGGACTTCTAAAATAGGCATAGTAAAGACTATCAATGCCACTTTTATTGAAATAAAAGATGCAAAACATTGTTCTAAATAACAGCAAGCAAATCATAACAAAATAAATTGACGCTCCAAGCAAAACACATATCACGTGGTGAATAAAAATATAGCTCCAAGTAAAGTTACCGATAGAAGTAGACGAAAGAGCGGATGCCTTCCGGGGCATCCCCAAGCTTTGGCTTTTAGGTGTCCTTAGATTATCTTGGGGGTGCCATGGGCATCCCCAAGCTTAGGCTCTTTCCACTCCTTGTTCCATAATCCATCAAATCTTTACCCAAAACTTGAAAACTTCACAACACAAAACTTAAAGTAGAAAATCTCGCGAGCTCCGTTAGTATAAGAAAGTAAATCACCACTTCAAGGTACTGTAATGAACTCGTTATTTATTTATATTGGTGTTATACCTACTGTATTCCAACTTCTCTATGGTTTATAAACTATTTTACTAGCCATAGATTCATCAAAATAAGCAAACAACACATAGAAAACAGAATCTGTCAAAAACAGAACAGTCTGTAGTAATATGGATCAAACGTATACTTATGGAACTCATACAATTCTCAAATAAATTGCTGGACCTGAGGAATTTATCTATTAATTATATTCAAAAAGAATTAACTAAATAACACTCTCCAAATAAACATGGCAGCAATTCTCGTGAGCGCTAAAGTTTCTGTTTTTTACAGCATGATCAACAAGACTCTCCCCAAGTCTTCCCAAAGGTTCTACTAGGCACAAACACTAATTAAAAGCATAAAACCACATCTAAACAGAGGCTAGATGAATTATTTATTACTAAACAGGAACAAAAAGCAAGGAACAAGAATAAAATTGGGTTGCCTTCCAAGAAGCGCTATCGTTTAACGCCCCTAGCTAGGCATGATGATTTCAATGATGCTCACATAAAAGATAAGAATTGAAACATAAAGAGAGCATCTTGAAGAATATGACTAACACATTTAAGTCTAACCCACTTACTATGCATAGAGATTTTGTGAGCAAACAACTTATGGGAACGAGAACCAACTTGTATAGGAAGGTAAAACAAGCATAGCTTCAAGATTTTAAGCGCATAGAGAGGAAATTTGATATTATTGCAATTCCTACAAGCATATGTTCCTCCCTCATAATAATTTTCAGTAGCATCATGAATGAATTCAACAATATAACCAGCACCTAAAGAATTGTTTTCATGATCTACAAGCATAGAAAATTTACTACTCTCCACATAAGCAAAATTCTTCTCATGAATAATAGTGGGAGCAAACTCAACAAAATAACTATCATGTGATTGAAAATTAAGATCAAGATGACAAGGTTCATTGTTATTATTATTCTTTAAAGGATACGTGTCATCACAATAATCATCATAGATAGGAGGCATGCTTTCATCATAATAAATTTGCTCATCAAAACTTGGGGGACAAAAAATATCATCTTCATCAAACATAGCTTCCCCAAGCTTGTGGCTTTGCATATCATTAGCATCATGGATATTCAAAGAATTTGTACTAACAACATTGCAATCATGCTCATCATTCAAATATTTAGTGCCAAGCATTTCATAGATTTATTCTTCTAGCACTTGAGCACAATTATCCTTTCCATCATACTCACGAAAGATATTAAAAAGGTGAAGCATATGAGACAAACTTAATTCCATTTTTTGTAATTTTCTTTTATAGACTAAACTAGTGATAAAACAAGAAACTAAAAGACTTGATTGCAAGATCTAAAGATATACCTTCAAGCACTCACCTCCCCGGCAACGGCGCCAGAAAAGAGCTTGATGTCTACTACACAACCTTCTTCTTGTAGACGTTGTTGGGCCTCCAAGTGCAGAGGTTTGTAGGACAGTAGCAAATTTCCCTCAAGTGGATGACCTAAGGTTTATCAATCCGTAGGAGGCGTAGGATGAAGATGGTCTCTCTCAAGCAACCCTGCAACCAAATAACAAAGAGTCTCTTGTGTCCCCAACACACCCAATACAATGGTAAATTGTATAGGTGCACTAGTTCGGCGAAGAGATGGTGAAACAAGTGGTATATGGATAGTAGATAAAGATTTTTGTAATCTGAAAATATAAAAACAGCAAGGTAATTAATGATAAAAGTGAGCGTAAACGGTATTGCAATGCGTTGAAACAAGGCCTAGGGTTCATACTTTCGCTAGTGCAAGTCCTCTCAACAATACTAACATAATTGGATCACATAACTATCCCTCAACATGCAACAAAGAGTCACTCCAAAGTCACTAATAGCGGAGAACAGACGAAGAGATTATGGTAGGGTACGAAACCACCTCAAAGTTATTCTTTCCAATCAATCCGTTGGGCTATTCCTATAAGTGTCACAAACAGCCCTAGAGTTCATACTAGAATAACACCTTAAGACACAAATCAATCAAAACCCTAATGTCACCTAGATACTCCAATGTCACCTCAAGTATCCGTGGGCATGATTATACGATATGCATCACATAATCTCAGATTCATCTATTCAACCAACACATAGGACCTCAAAGAGTGCCCCAAAGTTTCTACCAAAGAGTCAAGACGAAAATGTGTGCCAACCCCTATGCATAGGTTCATGGGCGGAACCTGCAAGTTCATCACCAAAACATACATCAAGTGGATCAATAGAATACCCCATTGTCACCACGGGTATCCCACGCAAGACATACATCAAGTGTTCTCAAATCCTTAAAGACTCAACCCGATAAGGTAACTTCAAAGGGAAAACTCAATCCATTACAAGAGAGTAGAGGGGGAGGAGAAACATAAGATCCAACTATAATAGCAAAGCTCGCGATACATCAAGATCGTGCCAAATCAAGAACACGAGAGAGAGGAAGATCAAACACATAGCTACTGGTACATACCCTCAGCCCCGAGGGAGAACTACTCCCTCCTCGTCATGGAGAGCACCGGGATGATGAAGATGGCCACCGGAGAGGGATTCCCCCCTCCGGCAGGGTGCCGGAACGGGTCTAGATTGGTTTTCGGTGGCTACGGAGGCTTTTGGCGACAGAACTCCCGATCTATTGCCTGTTCTGGAAGTTTTAGGATACGTAGGTATATATGGGTGCAGGAAGTACATCGGTGGAGCTTCGGGGGGCCCACGAGGCAGGGGGCACGCCCCCACCCTTGTGGGCACCTCTCTTCTCTCCTGATGTGGGGTCCAAGTCCATCCGGCAGCTTTCCTTCCAAAAATAACTTCTCCAGTTGATTTCGTTCCGTTTCGACTCCGTTTGATATTCCTTTTCTTCGAAACACTGAAATAGGCAAAAAACAGCAAATCTAGGATGGGCCTCCGGTTAATAGGTTAGTCACAAAAATAATATAAAAGTGGATAATAAAGCCCAATATTGCCCAAAATAGTAGATGACATAGCATGGAGCAATAAAAAATTATAGATACGTTGGAGACGTATCAATGGACCTCCGGGCTGTCCACGAGGCAGCGGGGTGCGCCCAGGGGGGTGGGCACGCCCCCACCCTCGTGGGCAGCCCGGGACTCTCCTGGTCCAACTCCGATACTTCGTGGGCTTCTTCTGGTCCAAAAATAAGTTCCGTGAAGTTTCAGGTCAATTGGACTCGGTTTGATTTTCGTTTTCTGCGATACTCTAAAACAAGGAAAAAAAGAAACTGGCACTGGGCTCTAGGTTAATAGGTTAGTCCAAAAAATCACATAAAATAGCATATGAATGCATATAAAACATCCAAGGTTGATAATATAATAGCATGGAACAATCAAAAATTATAGATACGTTGGAGACGTATCACCAAGCTTGGGGGAGTGCCCCGGTATCGTATCACCATCACTTTTACCTTTACCGTTTTTCTTAGTTCGATCCTTTTGGTTATATCTTGATCTAGTAGAATAAAGTTTTAGTATGATCTAGTTGTGAGTTTTGCTTTATGATCCTTCTATGTAATCGAGTCCGTGAGCTATATATATAATAAAGATTAGTGTTGAGTCAAGGGCTTGATTATCTTGCTATGATCTTGAGGGAATAAAATAAAAGAGAAAGAATAAAAAGAAATAAAGAGATCATATGGATCTTATGGAAAGTAATGAGCTCACATATAAAGAGTATGATGAATAAAAGTTGTTGAGAGTTGACAAACATAGTTTTGGTCATCGTTGCAATTAGTAGGAAGTAATAAAGAAAGAGAGGTTCACATATAAATATACTATCTTGGACAACTTTTATGATTGTGAGCACTCATAAAAATATGACATGCTAAAGAGTTGATGTTGGACAAGGAAGACAATGTAATGGGTTATGTTTTCTTACATCTGAGATAAATTATACTGTCATGGATCATCCAACATGTTGAGCTTGCCTTTCCCTCTCTTGCTAGCCAATTCTTTGCACCAAGTATAAATACTACTTGTGCTTCCAAATATCCCTAAACCTAGTTTTGCCATGAGAGTCCACCATACCTACCTATGGATTGAGTAAGATCCTTCAAGTAAGTTGTCTTTGGTGCAAGCAATAAAAATTGCTCACTAAATATGTATGACTTATTAAGGTGGAGAAAATAAGCTTTATACGATCTTGTGATGTGGAAGAAATAAAAGCGATGGACTGCATAATAAAGGTCCATATCACAAGTGGCAATATAAAGTGATGTTCTTTTGCATTAAGATTTTGTGCATCCAACCATAAAAGCGCATGGCAACCTCTGCTTCCCTCTACGAAGGGCCTATCTTTTACTTTTATCTCCTACCTTACATAAGAGTCTTGGTGATATTCACCTTTCCCTATTTACATTTTATCCTTTGGCAAGCACAATGTGTTGGAAAGATCCAGATACATATAGCTAATTGGATGTGAGTCTGCATGAACTATTATTGTTGACATTACCCTTGAGGTAAAACTTTGGGAGGCAAAACTATAAGCCCCTATCTTTCTCTGTGTCTGATTAAAACTCCGTATCCATAAATATTGCGTGAGTGTTAGCAATTGTGAAAGACTAAATGATAGTTGAGTATGTGGACTTGCTGAAAAGCTCTTATATTAACTCTTTCCTATGTTATGATAAATTGCAATTGCCTCAATGACTGAGATTAGAGTTTGTTAGTTTTCAATGAAGTTTATGATTCATACTTGAAATTGTGATTGAATTGTTACTTTAGCATAAGAGACCATATGACAATATGTATATATATATATTGTTGTTGCTGTTCTAAGAATGACCATGATGCCCTCATGTCCGTATTTTATTTTTATCAACACCTCTATCTCTAAACATGTGGACATATTTTTCGATTTTGGCTTTCGCTTGAGGACAAGCAAGGTCTAAGCTTGGGGGAGTTGATATGTCCATTTTGCATCATGCTTTTTTATCGATATTTATTGCATTATGGGATGTTATTACACATTATGTCTCAATACTTATGCCTATTCTCTCTTATTTTACAAGGTTTACATGAAGAGGGGGAATGCCGTCAGCTGGAATTCTTGGGTGGAAAAGGAGCAAATATTAGAGACCTATTCTACACAGCTCCAAAAGTCCTGAAACTTCAAGGAAGTTATTCCTAGAATATATAAAAAATACTGAGCGAAGAAAGTTCCAAAGGGGGGCCACACCCTGGCCACGAGGGTGGGGGCGCGCCCTACCCCCTAGGCGCGCCCCTGCCTCATGGGCCCCCTGGTGGCCCTCCGATGCCCATCTTATGCTATATGAGGTCTTTCATCCAAGAAAAAATTAGAAGCAAGCTCACGAGATGAAACTCCGCCGCCACAAGGCGGAACCTTGGCGGAACCAATCTAGGGCTCCGGCGGAGCTGTTCTGCCGGGGAAACTTCCCTCTCGGAGGGGGAAATCATCACCATCGTTATCACCAACGATCCTCTCATCGGGAGGGGGTCAATCTCCATCAACATCTTCACTAGCACCATCTCCTCTCAAACCCTAGTTCATCTCTTGTATCCAATCTTTGTATCCAAACCTCAGATTGGTACCTGTGGGTTGCTAGTAGTGTTGATTACTCCTTGTAGTTGATGCTAGTTGGTTTACTTGGTGGAAGATCATATGTTCAGATCCATTATGCATATTAATACCCCTCTCATTATGAACATGAATATGCTTTGTGAGTAGTTACGTTTGTTCCTGAGGACACGGGAGAAGTCTCGCTATAAGTACTCATGTGAATTTAGTATTCGTTCGATATTTTGATGAGATGTATGATGTCATCCGTCTAGTGGTGTCATGTGAACATCGACTACATGACACTTCACCATTGTTTGGGCCCAGAGGGAGGCATTGGGAAGTAATAAGTAGATGATGGGTTGCTAGAGTGACAGAAGCTTAAACCCTAGTTTATGCATTGCTTCGTAAGGGGCTGATTTGGATCCATATGTTTCATGCTATGGTTAGGTTTACCTTAATACTTCTGTTGTAATTGCGGATGCTGGCAATAGGGGTTAATCATAAGTGGGATGCTTGTCCAAGTAAGGACAGTACCCAAGCACCGGTCCACACACATATCAAATTATCAAAGTACCGAATGCAAATCATATGATCGTGATGAAAACTAGCTTGACGATAATTCCCATGTGTCCTCGGGAGCGCTTTCCTTCATATAAGAGTTTTTCCAGGCTTGTCCTTTGCTATAAAAAGGATTGGGCCATCTTGCTGCACCTTATTTACTTTTATTACTTGCTACCTGTTACAAATTACCTTATCACAAAACTATTTGTTACCGATAATTTCAGTGCTTGCAGAGAATACCTTGCTGAAAACCGCTTATCATTTCCTTCTGCTCCTCATTGGGTTCAACACTCTTACTTATCGAAAGGACTACGACAGATCCCCTATACTTGTGGGTCATCACATAGCAAAATAATCAATCCCTTGACTCAACACTAATCTTTATTATATATCTCACGGACTCGATTACATAGAAGGATCATAAAGCAAAACTCACAACTAGATCAAACTAAAACTTTATTCTACTAGATCAAGATATAACCAAAAGGATCGAACTAAGAAAATTGATAAAGGTAAAAGTGATGGTGATACGATACCGGGGCACTCCCCCAAGCTTGGAAGTTGCCAAGGGGAGTGCCGGTACCCATGTGATTATGTCTCTTTTGCCGGTGAAGGAGATGGAGGTGATGATGTATAGTCGCACATCGAGCGTAGGAGGTCCTCCAACTTGCGGATAATGCCCTTGAGTGCGATGATATGCTCCTTCAACAAAATATTTTCACGTGTGAGATACTTGTTTTGAATACGAGCTAACTCAATCATCTTGAAAGCTTCGATCTCAGTTGGGGTAAGAAGATTGTGATCAAGTTGAAGGATGTCTTCTACTGCCGGAACTTGGTCCTCCGTGACCCCCCTTGATCCCTTCATCCTTGCTGATCTCCATGGGTTCTTCCCTCTTTAGCTCTATCTTCATTAGCCAAGCATCGTTGTCACCATTGTTGGAGGAGGGGACGACATGATGCCTGGCCTTGACAACCCTGACAAAAAGTATCTCGGAACAAGAACAGAGGATAATTGCATGATACGGTGGTCAAAACCTTCGGGAGATTATATAATGAATTTTCACCGACCAAAAGAAGTATCATGCAAGAAAACGGAGTCCGGAGAGCGCACGAGGTACCCATGAGGCAGGGGGCGCACCCTCCACCCTCGTGGAAGCCTCGTGTTCTTTCCGGTCTGCTTCTTATTTTCCTATTTTTCTAAATATTCCAAAACGGAGAAAAATTGACATTAGAACTGTTTTGGAGTCAGTTTACTTACCGTACCACATACCTATTCCTTTTCGGAGTCTGAAACATTCTGGAAAGTGTCCCTTATGTATTCCTCTGGGGTTACGGTTTCGATAATGTTGGTTTCAACATTTATGGGATTACCTGAGATATAATGTTTGATTTTTTGACCGTTCACCACCTTCGGATTTGTGCCTTTGAAGTTCTTGATTTTTATGGCACCGGAACGATAGACCTCCTCGATAATGTAAGGACCTTCCCATTTTGAGAGAAGTTTGCCTGCAAAAAAATCTTAAACGAGAGTTGTATAGCAATACATAATCACCTACATTAAACTCACGCTTTTGTATCCTTTTGTCATGCCATATTTTAACTTTTTCTTTAAACAATTTGGCATTTTCATAGGCCTGGGTTCTCCATTCATCAAGTGAGCTAATGTCAAAAAGCCTCTTCTCACCGGCAAGTTTGAAATCGTAGTTGAGCTCTTTAATAGCCCAATATGCCTTATGCTCTAATTCAAGAGGTAAGTGACATGCTTTACCATAAACCATTTTATACAGAGAAATACCCATAGGATATTTATATGCAGTTCTATAAGCCCATAATGCATCATCAAGTTTCTTGGACCAATTCTTTCTGGATCTATTAACAGTCTTTTGCAAAATTAATTTGAGCTCTCTATTACTTAATTCTACTTGACCACTAGACTGCGGGTGATAAGGAGATGCAATTCTCTAATTAACATCATACTTAGCAAGCATTTTACGAAAAGCACCATGAATGAAATGTGAACCACCATCAATCATTAAATATCTAGGGACTCCAAACCTTGGGAAAATAACTTCTTTAAGCATCTTAATAGAGGTGTTATGATCAGCACTACTAGTTGGAATAGCTTCTACCCACTTAGTAACGTAATCAACAGCAACTAAAATATGTGAATACCCATTAGAGGAAGGAAAAGGTCCCATATAATCAAAGCCCCAAACATCAAATGCTTCAATAACAAGTGAATAATTCATAGGCATTTCTTGACGTCTACTAATATTACCAATTCTTTGACATTCATCACAAGACAAGACAAACTTATGGGCATCCTTAAAGAGAGTAGGCCAATAAAAACAGATTGCAATACCTTATGTGCAGTTCTATCTCCAGCATGGTGTCCTCCATAGGCTTCGGAGTGACACTTGCGTAGGATCTGTTCCTGTTCATGCTCAGGTACACAACTTCTAATAACACCATCTACTCCTTCTTTATAAAGATGTGGGTCATCCCAAAAGTAATGTCTTAAATCATAGAAGAATTTTTTTGCTGGTATGTGAAACTAGGTGGCATAAACTTAGCAATAATATAATTAGCATAATCAGCATACCATGGAGCAGTACGAGAAGCATTTATGACATTTAATTGTTCATCAGGAAAGCTATCATCAATAGGTAGTGGGTCATCAAGAATATTCTCTAACCTAGACAAGTTGTCTGCAACGGGGTTCTTAGCTCCCTTTTTATCAATGATATGCAAATCAAATTCTTGTAGCAGGAGAACCCATCTAATAAGTCTAGGTTTAGCATCTTTCTTTTCCATAAGATATTTAATAGCAGCATGATCAGTGTTAATAGTTACTTTAGAATCAACAATATAATGTCTGTTTTTACATGGTGAAATGATGGATCTCCTCCTCTCCTCCCCTCTCTCCCCTCTCCTCCCACCTCCCACCACCTATCATGGTGATCTCTAGCTCTCCCTCCGATGGAAGGGCTCCTACACTGGGATTTTGCACCGGGCTTGGCCCTGGCAGATCAGGTGAGACACAGGTTTGGATCCATGGTTCATTTTCCCCCTCGCGGGACGCCAAGGAATTCTTTCTGTAGTCTCGTTCTCCTTGGCCTCCTTCTGCCTCTCGGTGGATTCAGTTGGTATTGCTCTTCAATGTTGCATTGGTGGTATTAGTTCTGGTTTCAAAGTGCTCCAATTGTCCTCTCGGTCATTTAGGTTCTCTGTGGCCAATAATAAAGTGGGACACTTCATCTATGGTCTCAAGGATCGAATTTGGCCTGACTTTGTTTGCCATTTCCATCTTCTTAATGGGCGATTCTCTCGGTTCTCTAATGATCACCATTGGCACGCTGATGAAGAGCTTTCTGATCTATCCTCTAGGAGGACAGTGGCGGTGAAATCAAAATTGGGTTTCATGCACAAACATAATACTTTGGACAAGTCTTCTAATTAGGAGCTCAGCAAGTTCCATATTCTTCCTATTAATCACATGCTTTTCTCTAATGCAAATTCTGATGAGGCATCTACTTCTTCGATGCCTTCGGATAACACTCGGATGAACAGCAGCAGCAGAGACCCACCGATAGTTCAAATTTCGTCCCATAATTTGGGTGCCCAGTCAGGTGCGACCGACAAGGAAAATCAGCAATTACTCCCAGCAGTTACTACGGTCCACTCATTACAGGAATATTATTTATCCCAGGAGAAATTACAGGAATCACAATTGGCTAACTACCTTATCTTGGGGGGCTTTAAATGCTTGATTGACATTCCATATCCTTCCCCTCCGTAGTGTTTTTTAAGTTCAGCCTACAAATATGCTCCTGCGCATTCTCAATGGCCTCCGGTCCTCACGAAGAAACACAAGGCGGATTTGGCCCAAGCCCAATATACTTGGGAAGAGATTACCACACTGGCATCAAACTGGGCCGTGCTATATGCAAAATGCCTTCAATGGGGACACCAAAAAATTTCTTGCCCAGCGAGACTTATTTGCATTCAATGCTCGGCTCCTGGCCATAAGGCATTTGTTTGCCCACACAAAATGGCAAGAACAAGTGAATCAATTACCCCTGCACTCTCCCCGAGCCCTAATGGATCTTTTGCACCTAACATTCATATGCCCAAAACTTTCCATCCAAGGAAAAAACGCCAGACTGTCCGATGTGAGAGTTGCGGTCACTATGGACACGTGTCATCATCTTGCCTAGCGCGTCGCAGAGCACAAAGATGGCAATGGATTCCCAAACGACGCACAGTTTCCATTCCTACCCCTCACGGTCCACCTTCCACCTCGGCTTCACCACCTCCACAGCCTATCGCTATTACTCCACCGCCCTCCTCCACCGTCGCTCTCCGAGCTGCAACAATGGCGAAGTACCCATTGAACCCCGTCCCCTTCCTGCCTTTAGGATGGGTGGTTGAGCCTGGACCTGCTGACCGGGTGGTTCGCAGTGGCATGGTGGTCTCACCAATCGCGCCGCTAAATCACGACTTCCTCGCCATTGCGGAAGCCAGCCCTCTGTTCCTCTGCATCGTCGTCAGGCCATCTGAGATGCGGTTGAAGGTATGCTGCATGAATCTCAGCTGTTCACCATCGAGGCAAGTGATCATCCTTTTGGCATTGGCATCTTTGGATTTGTTGATTCCTTTGCGAGAGACACGGCAGTAGCGACTCCTTTAGAGCTTGAAGATGAAGATCTTCTCATCACTTTCGTCCCACACAATGCTACTTTGAATAGGCGTACCACCACTTTTGGCCCGCAAGTTTGGTTGCTGTACTTTGGATTTCCTTATGACTATTAGACAGAGTTTTACATCAATAAATCTGTTGGGGTTTTTGGTGGTCTGATTTCTTGGTATAACCCTAGACAAGACCGCAGGTATGTCATGGTTCAAGTTCAGCTGATTCACATGAGGTTGATACCCAAGAGCTTCGTGGTTCGTCAATTTGGAGGGGCCTGTGATTGTTGGACTGTTCAAGTTACCATACTTCGTAGTAGTGATTGGAATGCCCATTTACCTGAAGTCCCACCTGCTGGCAAAGAACCACCGCCCCCCAATGGCGACCCGCATCCCCTGTTCGGCCCTGAGATGACGGAAGAGCAGCTCTACCAGCAGCAAGTGCACAACTGGTTCGCGCAGAATGATGCTCCACCTGCCATGGGACAGCCAACCAACCTGGACAGTGACTCTGATACTGATACTGACGAAGTTCAGATTGACGCTGGTTGGGGAGAGTGGCCGGCCCCTCCTGCCCCGCAACCATAGTTACCACCTTACCTCATGAATTTTCAGGCATGGTTAGCGGCCCAGGGCTTGACTGTCCAAGATGGTCTCGTTCCTGAGAACAACATCTCCGATAATGCTGCCCAAGCCTGGAACGACTCTATCATGACGTCTGATGATTCCAGCACAAACCAGGAGGAACTGGCAATGGTGGTCTTTGAAAACAACGAGGTACCTGCTCCTTTCAATGCCATGGACACAATACATGCACACAATGCTGAACCCATTACCTTGTCTGTTCAAGTGCACAACAATGGGATTTAGTTTAGTCTGTCTGCACAAGGTAACAAAATGATGAACTTTCTGCTGGCCAATCCTGCCCCCCGCCTGTAGCTCAATACCTTCCTCTCTGCTGCCATCCGTCCGATCATTGCATCCTTTGGTCCATGGAGTACTGGCTATGGTATCCGTGATCGGTCTAGGCAGCTTCAAGTGCAAATTTCCATTACGCCGGAGGGCCTTGGCATTAAGCAACTCCCCAGCACCAACTTTACACCCCACTCTTTAGGACAAACCAGGGTTGTCATTCAGGAGCTCGATGAGCCACAGGCACTCCAAACTGACGCTATTCGGAACACTGACAGAGCCATCACTGCAGATCAGAGTCATGAGATTCAGATTTCTGAAGTTCAGTCTACTATGCTTCTGAATACTGCGGTTCAGAGCTATGAGCTGCAACACTTTGCTGCTGCTTCAGATGATCTTCCCGCTGGACATGATGGCGCACTGATTGGTGGTTCTTCTACACAGCCTGATGAGGCCCTCCCCACCCTGGGGACTCAGGCCATGTCTGAGGGACGAATTCACATCTCTCCATCCAAGAATTCTGTGACAGCCAGCATCACACCACCATCACTACGGAATATCCTGGAACTGGCTAACATTGAGGTGACTAGCTCTGAGGACTCTGGTTCATCTATGCACGCTCCTACTGATAGTAATTCTTCCGACTACATGTCTAATGACCAGATGCGCAAAGATAAAAAGAAGAAGCCCATTGTAATTGATGGATCCAATCTGCGTTGTAGCACCCGCTCCAATAAGTATGATGGCTTCAAAGCCCCGTCAATGGCGGATGGCAGATCCACTAAAAGCAAGGTCAAAGCTCGACAAGTGCCCGAAGGTCCCAACCACACCTCCACCACCTCTGCTGCACCAAGCTCTGCACCTCCACCAACACCAGTTCCTGTGCTTCAGATGATTGGCACAGTCAGATGCGGCGTTCCTATGGCTGAACTCTCCGACGACATCCTTATGGCTGATCAAGAGAGCTCGACCTCATCTTCCTCTTAAGTCACAGCTTCATGCCCCCCAATCAATAGTGGAATGTTCTGGTTTGGAACATTTGAGGAATAAACTCCGACGATAAGCTACTAGCTATTAGAAATGCTATCGAGACCTGTGGTTGTGATGTAATATGCCTGCAAGAGACTAAGCGCATGCATTTTGACTTGGCTTTCCTTAAAACCTTTTGTCCTAAATGCTTCGATCATTTTGCTTATGTTCCTTCACGTGGGGATTCTGGGGGAACTATTACTATTTGGAGTGGCTCCGCTTTTACTGGATCAGTCTGTTACTCTGAGAATCATGCTCTGGGAGTTACTCTAACCTCCAAAGTTTCTGGAAATGTTTGGTCATTATATGATATTTATGGGCCTTGCCAGGGCAATGATCGTGTTCTTTTCACTGATTGGCCGTATGATCTGGATATACCAGACTCTAAGGATTGGTTGCTAGTGGGAGATTACAACTTTATACGATCATCTGCAAATAGAAATAAGGCAGGAGGTGATCCAAATGACATCTTAATGTTCAATGACATTATCCGGACGCAAGCGCTAATTGAAATACCTCTCAAAGGCCGCTCCTACACCTGGAGTAACATGCAGACCGACCCGCTACTCGAGCAACTAGATTGGTTTTTCTCATCTTGCCATTGGACTCAATCTTTCCCAAATACATTAGTTTCCACCCTGGGGTAGCCAATATCCGACCACACACCATGTGTGGTACATATTGAAACAACCATCCCCAAAAGCAAGATTTTTAGATTCGAAAACTACTGGACCAACCACTCAAACTTCTTGCAAGTCGTGGCAACATCTTGGAACAAACCATGCCATGCCAAAAATGTTGCGGACACCATCTGCAAAAAAAATGAAAAACCTTCGATATGATTTGAAATCCTGGAGCAAAAACATATCCAAGCTGTCCATTCTCATCCAAAACTGCAACTAGGCCCTCCTTGAGCTTGATGGGCTTGAAGATCAGCGCCCACTGTCCATACCTGAAGTTAATTTCAGACACATTATTAAAACCCACCTTCTGAGCTCTTGCATTTTTAGAACCGGTACTGGAGGAAGCGGTGCACGATCAGGTATATCAAATTTGGCACTGAAAACACAAAGTTATTCCATGCTCTTGCCACAGAAAGGTACAAGAAGAAATCCATAGCCACACTGAAGACACCTGATGGAGAAATAGTCAGTGACCACAAGTCCAAAGAGGCGCTTCTGTTTAACACTTACAAGCAAAGATTGGGTGAATCGTCCCCACCTGAAATGAAATTTGTTCTACCTAACATAATCAAGAGAATTAACGGACTTGAGACCCTATCAACACCGTTTACACACAATGAAAGCGATGAGGTCGTCAGAACCATGCCCAATGACAGAGCTCCTGGACCTGACGGCTTCAATGGGCAGTTCTTGAAATATTGCTGGCATATCATCAAAAATGACTTCTACAAACTTTGTGAGGAATTCTACAGTGGCAACTTAGACCTCACCAGCATTAACTCTGGTTTTATCACCCTCATTCCTAAAATCAACTCCCCCGAGAGTGCCAATGACTTCAGACCGATCACGCTCCTTAACTGTTGTCTGAAGATCATAACAAAGATCTTGGCTAATCGGTTGCAGAAAATCGTGCTCAAAATCGTGCACCGGAACCAATATGGTTTTCTTCGCACCCGCACCATTCAGGATTGTCTCGCTTGGGCCTTCGAATACATATATCAGTGCAAGCAATCCGGTGCTCCAATCATACTGCTCAAGCTCGACTTCGCAAAAGCGTTCGACACCATCGAACACCCTGCCATGCTAGCTATCATGAAGCAAATGGGATTCGATGAAAGATGGCTCAACTGGATCAAGAACATTTTTGAGTCCGGCACTTCTTCCGTGCTTCTGAATGGTGTCCCGGGCCGATAATTTCACTGTAGACGTGGCGTTCGTCAGGGAGATCCACTTTCTCCTCTCATTTTCGTCCTTGCTGCCGACCTCCTACAAGCTGCAATAAATGATGCGTACAGGCAACACAAGATCCAGCTCCCAATCCCTTGCAACCAACCAACTGATTATCCTGTGGTACAATATGCCGACGACACCATTTTGTTGATGCCTGCATGTCCCAAACAAGTCAAAACCATGAAGCAACTGCTATTGGATTATGCTGATTCCATCGGTCTGAATATAAACTTCCAAAAATCATTGCTCATACCACTCAATGTACAGGGGGACATGGTTGACCAACTAGCTCAAATTTGGGGTTGCACTAAGGGTAAATGCCCTTCACATACCTTGGTTTGCCAATGGGCACCACCAAGCCGACCATGCTGGATCTGATGCCACTAGTGGAAAGAACTGAAAGAAGGCTATCTTCCTCCCTATGTATGTTGGATCATGGTTCTAAATTGACTCTCTTAAATTCACTCATAACATCCATGCTCATATACCCGATGTGTACTCTGAGGTTCCCTCTCAAATTGATTGAACACCTTGACAAAATCAGAAGGTGTTGCTTGTGGCGCAAGAAAACTGACCAGGGGGAAAAAGCAACCTCCCTAGCTGCATGGGACTTAGTCTGACGCCCCAAGAATTGCGGAGGCCTAGGTGTAACGCCCTCGATGCGGCTATAGCTCCCACGTGTCGAGGCACGACTTAGAGGCATAACCGCATTGAAAGCAATGTCGCAAGTCGGGCAATCATTACAACATCCCATGTAATATATAATAAACGGGGGAGATAACATAGTTGGCTTACACTCGCCACGTCACGTCAGAGTACATAAATAACATCCATCAAACAAACACTCATGGCCCGACTACGACGCCAAAATAGAAAAGAACCCAACATGCGACAAGGTCCTGAATCGATAACCCCAACTAGGCACCACTACTGATCATCTGGAAAGGACACGTAGTATCGCTGAGAGTCCTCGTCGAACTCCCACTTGAGCTCGTAATCGTCAACTGGAGCGGAATCACCTGGACCTGCATCTGGAGTTGTAGTATCTGTGAGCCACAGGGACTCAGCAATCTCACACCCACGCGATCAAGACTATTTAAGCTCATAGGAATGGATAAGGCAAATATAAGTGGAGCTGCAGCAGCGACTAGCATAGGTGGCGGCTAACTTATACGCAAAAGAGAGCGAGAAGAGAAGGCGAAGCACGAGCGAGAAGCTAAAGGAACATCCTGCGCAAGCATAACTCCAACACCGTGTCCACTTCCCGGACTCCGCCGAGAAGGGGCCATCACGGTAACACACACGGTTGATTCATTTTAATTAAGTTTAGTTCAAGTCATCTACAACCGGACGTTAACAAATTCCCATCCGCCCATAACCGCGGGCACGGCTTTCGAAAGATCAATCCCTGCAGGGGGGTCCCAACTTAGCCCATAACAAGCTCTCACGGTCAACGAAGGAATAGACCTCCACCCAAGACACACCGATCAGACTCGGTATCTCGGTACAACAAGATGATTCGACAGGTTAAAACAAGTCCAGCAACACCGCCCGAATGTGCCGACAAATCCCGATAGGAGCTGCACATATCTCTTTCTCAGGGCACGCTCGGATAGGTCAAGCTACGAGTAAAACCAAACCTCAAGTTTCCCCGAGGTGGCCCCGCAGGCTGCCTGGTTCGGACCAACACTCAGAGGAGCACTGGCCCGGGGGGGGGGTTAAAATAAGATGACCCTCGGGCTCCGGAAACCCAAGGGAAAAAGAGGCTAGGTGGCAAATGGTAAAACCAATGTTGGGCATTGCTGGAAAAGCTTTAATCAAGGCGAACTATCAAGGGGTTCCCATTATAGCCCAACCGCGTAAGGGACGCACAATCCGGGAACATAACACCGATATGACGGAAACTAGGGCGGCAAGAGTGGAACAAAACACTAGGCGAGACGCCGAGCCTTCCACCCTTTACCAAGTATATAGATGCATTAAGATAACATAGCAATATAATGATATCCCAACAAGTAAATAAATGTTCCAACAAGGAACGGCTCCAATCTTCACCTGCAGCTAACAACGCTATAAGAAGGGCTGAGCAAAGCGGTAACATAGCCAATCAACGGTTTGCTAGGACCATGGTGGGTTAGAGGTTCAACATGGCAATTGGGAGGCTGACAAGAAAAAGGTAGGCATCGTTGCAGTGGCAAAGCAAAAGAGCGAGCAAACTAGCATAGCAAAGATAGTAGTGATTTCGAGGGTATGATCATCTTGCCTGCACAGTTGTCAGAGTTGACTGGATCCTCACAAGCAAACTCAACGGGCTCCTCGGTAGCGAACTCGTCTCCCGGCTCTACCCAAAGACAAACAAGCAACAAGGATACAATCAACCACGGGCAAGACCAAGCGATATGATGAAATGACGATATGCTATGCGGGATGCGATGCGGGATGCAAAATGCAAGATATGACAGGAAATGCATGAACCTGGCATCAACTTGGAAAACCAAGTGTGCCACTGGATAGAGGGGATGAAATCGCTTGAAAACGATATAAAGATCATTGGAATCGGAGTTACGGTTTGGAAATGGCAAGCGTTTTAAGATATGACACCGGTCTGCGATTTACAGCAAGTATGCATCTAAATGCAACGAAATGAGCATGCTACAGCCACCAAACATGAAAACAAAATACATGGAACTGAAGTACACAAGATGGTTGACAAAACACTAGCACTGAGCCATAGGCAAATTCATCCATTAAGAGGTTCAAACAAGCATGGCTAAAACGCAAATGCAAAACAGATTTCAGACTTAGTGAAATTAACACTAGTCTAAAATTTCAGGTCACGATGCTCTCTTCGGAGCAGCAAAACAACATGATAGAGAACCTGAACATGACAAGTAAGAACATGGCATGGAGCTACTCATCAAGCTTAACAAAACACCCAAAGTGACCTGGGGCCAAAAGGGTTCACAAAATACTCTACCGAGCTCACGAACATCGCTCGAACACAATCAGTTTTCAGACTTAGTGGAAACTGAGACATGCTGAAATTTAACTCACGAAGGCATGTAAACGAGCTCGATGCACTCGCTACGGTGCAAGTCATGGCAAGGAAAGCATATAACCAGCAAGAAGGCACAAAGTGCTAGCTACACATGGCAAGAACAAAGGCATAGCATGCATGGAACACTAACGGTAGCATCGGCAAAATCGCAAACAAGTTGACGATCTGCCCAGATTAACAACGAAGCAAAAGTTGAGCTCGATTGAGTCAACCTAGAGCACTCCACATATGCAAACAAAGACATGGATGGATAGAGCATAACATAAATATCAAAACTCCCTTACTGATCATCCTCAAAAGAGGCACGGATCACTAGGAAACAAGCTGGACATATGGCATCATGAACTAAAATATCCCAGACTTAGTGAAAATCACTAAGTCCCTGAAATCTGCAATCTCAGGTACCTCTCTTCGCAAGCTTGCACAAGACAACACACACATCCTAAAAATGCATGGGTGACACCTCTGGAAAGAAGAAAAAATGCTTCACAATTCATCCCAAAGGGGCACAGGCATATCATGCACGAATTAAACATGACAAAAATGACAAGAGTGCATGATGAACTAACGGATCTGCAATTTAACTCACGAAGCCTCCTTCTAACAGCATTTAGAGTATCAAGATGACCTCAAATGCAAATGATGCAATGGAATGAAATGATGTACATGTTGAGGCGAAGATTTTGATATATCATACGCCCAAAACGGAGCTACAGTTGAAAAGTTACGGGACCTCGAACAGAGCAACATGGATCAAAATTTCAGGACTTAGCAAAAAAAAAATCGGGGTTAGGGTTTACTGTTCACGCGACCGGATCCAGATCGGGATCG